>NC_086320.1:301241856-301541856 GCF_036172605.1 Pelobates fuscus
TCCTTCTTTTGACCCATTTTGCCAAAGGAAAGGAAGTTGCCTAATAATTATGCACACCTGATATAGGGTGTTGATGTCATTAGACCACACCCCTTCTCATTACAGAGATGCACATCACCTAATATGCTTAATTGGTAGTAGGCTTTCGAGCCTATACAGCTTGGAGTAAGACAACATGCATAAAGAGGATGATGTGGTCAAAATACTCATTTGCCTAATAATTCTGCACTCCCTATATATATATATATATATATATATATATATATATATATATAAAGAAAAAAGAAAAATTCTCTTGCACTCATGCTATAATTGTCCCTTGTTTGCCGGGTGCTAAGCCAGGGCTTAGTTATCCAAAAATCCAAAGAGGTGGTAGCACTCAAGGAATTAAAAGTTCTAATCTTTATTTGTTCATGTTAAAAAAAATCAACGTTTCAGTCCTCTGTATAGGACTTTCCTCAGGCTCAAATATTTGATCCTGAGGAAAGTCCTATACAGAGGACTGAAACGTTGATTTTTTTAACATGAACAAATAAAGATTAGATCTTTTAATTCCGTGAGTGCTACCACCTCTTTGGATTTTTGGATAACTAAGCCCTGGCTTAGCACCCGGCAAACAAGGGACAATTATAGCATGAGTGCAAGAGATTTTTTCTTTTTTCTTTATATATATATATATATATATATATATATATATATATATATATATATATATATATATATATATATATATATATATATATATATATATATATATATACAGGGAGTGCATAATACGTGTGTATATGTATATATTTCCTATACATGTATAATATATTATAATTAAAGCATTTTATAATATATAATACATATATATGATTTAATTACAAGTGTATTTTGAGATATATGTCTATATATCTCAAAGTACACTTATAATGAAATCATATATATGTATTATATATTATAAAATGCTTTAATTATTTTATAATATATTATACATATACAATACAGACACTCCTCACTTACCGACCGACTTCCGTTCCTATGACTCGGTCGTAGACCGAATCGGTCAGTAAGTGAGAAGTTAAGGGATTCCCTGCTCTGGTGTGTGCGTCTATGTTCATAGACGAACGCGCCAGAGCAGGGAATCCCTCTAATCTATTTTCAGGTAAATCTTCCTGAACATAGATTTGAGGGATTCCCTGTTCTGGTGCGTTAGTCTATGTTCGGGGAACTTTCCCCGAACATAGATATGCGCACCAGAGCAGGGAATCCCCACGATAGCTCGCACTTACGCCTGGGGGGACCGATCACTGTGGGGGGTTTTCCATGATGCCTCGATATCGAGGCATCGTGTAATACCCATAGAGCGGCTGGAAGCGATTATGATCGCTTCCAGTGCTCAAATTTACCGCAGGCGTATGAGGTACGTCTGCAGTCCTTGAGGACCATTTTTTGTCGGACGTACCTTCTATGTCCGTGGTCCTTAAGGGGTTAATCTGTCAAAAGCTACATCTCCATCATTGGCGACTGATGATGGTTTCAAATTATGGGATGCTAGGCTCTGGATTTGCCCCAGCCCCACTTGAGTATGAAATGCATGGTGATTAGGATGTGTGAATGTCTGCCTGAACACTCCCATACACATACAAGCACTCACACACATATACTCATACTCACACACATACAAACACACTCATACTCATACACTCAAACTCATACACACACACACGCATACACTCACACACATAAACACACTCATACACATTCACACACAAGTAATTTTATTTTTTTTCTCTAGCCACCCTCCTGTTAGTTTACTTTATGTGCCAGGAGGGTTGCTTAGAATCCTGCTGCTGTGGGAGTGAGGGGTCTGGAGCTCTTCATGCTCCTCTCCCCTCACGCTACGGCTGCCTCCTCTCTTTCAGATGTAGATAAGTGAGTCTCTATAGGGTTAGTATAACTCACCCCCCTCAGCTGCCCCACTCGTCCACTTGGAGCTCTCTTCTAGCGTCCATCTTAGAGTCAAGATTTTTCCCTGTAGTGTATTAGCAAAACCACAATATGTTTTTAGTTCAGTAGCTAAGACTTTAATTTTATGTTATTTAAATTGGGTGTATTTTCCCGACACTTGACTGTTTTATACCAACTAATGCAGTTTTTTTTATTTGTCAAACCATTTACAAAGATATGTACCACCCTCAAAAATAAGAAAAATGTATAACATTTTAAAAATGGTTTACATTTCAATCAGTAAAGTGTGCTCAATTTACAGGTTTTTATCTTCTCCTCTGTTAATAGGACATTAACCCCTTATGGACCAAACTTCTGTAATAAAAGGGAATCGTGACATGTTACACATGTCATGTGTCCTTAAGGGGTTAATCACACACAGGAGGCTTTTGAAGACTCTAGCAGGCTATTAACCGAATTGTAGATAATAAATTCTAAATTAAACAGAATATGCCATAAAGAGAGTTTAAACATTACAACTCCGTTACTGTAAATGTGTAGAGAGACTGTGTGGGTCACATTTTGGCAGGTGTGGCCAGGACTGCATAAACAAAGTAATTTTGCTTCTAAATGGCAGATAGTTGACCAGTTAAACTACAGGGGCATAAACTACACACCAGAACTGCTTTATTAAGCTAAAGTTGTTTTTGTGCTTATACTCCAACGTATTTATTGGTTTCAACATCTTGCATTGATTTTATAAAAGTCAGTTCTTTCCTTTTGCTTTGCTAAGCTTGGCCATAGGTGGGAATGAATTCTGTATGTGTGGCAATTTAGGTCACACTGACAAATTAAGAGCATAATCCTAGAATCTAGAGTAAGAAACACAGCAGAAAAATAATGTTGACAGATTAGAAGAATACTGGAAAATTAAACAGCTTTTCTGGAGCAACAGATGGATGCCCAGAAGCAGACAGGTGGCAAGAGAATTAAAGGTGCAAGTTTAAACATTACATTGACAAGAAGTCATCACTGTGAGCACATAACTTAGATCTGAAAGCCGCAAATAATTATACCAGAGTAATTTTAAAGTTATGAAAGGCAAGAGACAATAGTACCGGTAAACTTGTCAAAACAATGAAGGGAGTTAAATGAAAGAAAATGATTCAACTGAACAACCCAGTTATCCATTATTTAAAGACTGTTCACGTTCCAGTGAAACAGAAACAAAAGTCAATTTCAGAGTTGAAATTTATTTGGAAAGAAAAACTATTTAGATTATTGAGGTTCAAATTCTATTAAACGTGTAAACAGAACAGGTTGTATATTTTCTTAATGTGTCGTTCTCTGAAGTGCCTTCCTATATAATTTTTCCAACTAAAATTCAAGAAGTAATGAATCCCATCGCTGTTATTATTTGATTTCAGTAATTCAATACCCAATACCAATACACGGAAGTTAAAATAGCATTGTAATCAGAATTTCGTATTCATATGTCATCCAGAACAAAATAACTATGCATGTAAAGGTCATTTTTAATATAAATTTATCATGTATTATTACCTAACTACTGCTTTCTTTGGGGACAAAGCACCTGCTCTTTACAGATTCTGAGTAAAGCAATTTATATCATTACCCTCAAACAATGTTTTACTTTGGTGTGTACATATCCCTAAAAAATTTAATTCTTCAGATGTCCCTTTTCAAGTGATTTTACATGTAAGTATATTAAATAGAGCTTAGTGTGTTTAATCTATGTAAATTCTCTGTGTGTTTGGTTTATTAGCAGGGTAGGAAACATTGATTTACAATAAGAAAGACTGCTTGTGAATGCCATGTCTCTTTGTTTGAATACTTTTACATATACCTAGTTTGTTCATTGCCCTTATAATTATTATTATTATTATTATTATTATTGCCATTTATATAGCGCCAACAGATTCCGTAGCGCTTTACAATATTTTGAGAGGGGGGGATGTAACAATAAATAAGACAATTACAAGAAAACTTACAGGAATAATAGGTTGAAGAGGACCCTGCTCAAATGAGCTTACAGTCTATAGGAGGCGGGGTATTAGAAACATTAGGATAGGAAATATCAAGTAGGAGTGAAGCAGAGCTGGAGGAGAGAGCAAAGCACTATCCCATAGGAGAGCAAGAGACAGGTATGTAAGGGAGAGATTACTCTGGGATGCCATACGCTTTCCTGAAGAGATGGGATTTAAGGCCCTTCTTAAATGATTGAAGACTAGGGGAGAGTCTGATGGCAGTAGGCAAGTTATTCCATAGGAGAGGAGCCGCCCGCGAGAGGTCCTGCAAGCGTGAGTTGGCCGTACGGGTGCGAGCAGCGGTCAGGAGGTGGTCGCGGGCAGAGCGGAGGGTACGAGGAGGGGCATACCTCTGGATCAGTGAAGAGATATAAGAGGGGCTGGAATTGTTCAGTGCTTTAAATGTATGGGTTAGCACTTTGAATTGACTCCTATAGGATACAGGGAGCCAATGTAAGGACTGGCAGAGGGGCGAGGTGTGAGAGGACCGACTGGATAGGAAAATCAGTCTAGCTGCAGCATTCATTACAGACTGTAGCGGGGCAGTACGGCTTTTGGGGAGACCAATCAGGAGAGGGTTACAGTAATCCATGCGGGAAATTACTAGAGCATGGACAAGCTCCTTGGTAGCATCTTGCGTAAGAAAGGGGCGGATGCGGGCTATGTTTTTGAGTTGGAACCTACAGGACTTGGCAACAAACTGGATGCGAGACTCAAAGGTGAGACCAGAGTCAAGTATGACGCCAAGACAGCGCGCTTGTAGGGATGGACTTATGTGGATATCACTGACTTGAAGGGAGAGTGAGAGAGGAGGATCAGTATTAGGAGGAGGAAAGACAAGGAGTTCAGTTTTAGAGAGGTTAAGTTTGAGAAAGCGTGACGACATCCAGTCAGAGATGGAAGAGAGGCAAGCAGTGACACGTTGCAGGACGGCCGGGGAGAGGTCCGGTGAGGAGAGGTATATCTGAGTGTCATCAGCGTACAGGTGGTAGTTGAATCCAAAAGAGGCAATACGTTTTCCAAGAGAGGCAGTATAAAGAGAAAATAGAAGGGGACCAAGGACAGAGCCTTGGGGAACTCCAACCGAGACAGGGCGAGGGGAGGAGGTATCCTTGGAAAAGGAGACACTAAATGAGCGTTGGGAGAGATAGGAGGAAAACCAAGAGAGGACAGAGTCACAGAGACCGAGTGATTGAAGAGTTTGAAGGAGGAGAGCATGATCAACTGTGTCAAAGGCAGCAGAGAGGTCAAGGAGAATTAATATGGAGTAGTGACCTTTGGATTTAGCGGAGATTAGGTCATTAGTCACTTTGATAAGAGCGGTCTCAGTAGAGTGGAGAGGGCGGAAGCCAGACTAAAGAGGGTCAAGGAGAAATAATGTATTCTAATAGTACAAAATAACAGGGATTAGAGTGGAAACTCCAGTGTATAGTGTAATTTTTACTTGGTATCTATTGGCTAGAGAATAACATGACCAGAACAGAACAGAACAAAACCGTATATGGCGGCAATGAGTCTTCTTGCAGTGGGTTGGGTTCCTATAGTGTCACTTTAAAACGAAATATTTTGCTAGCATTATTTTTACATTTTCATGTATATGCATGCTCGTATCTTTACATCTAGATCCAATTATTGTTACAACTCCTACTACACTGACAACTCACCGACAAGATGTTTGCCCTTGTTTATGTAATGCTCAGTATACTATTGGCCGTATTTTGGCAGGGTTCATACCCTGTGCACCTGGGATGAACCCCCCTTCTATATAGTTTACTAAACTGTGTTACTGAGTTGACACATGCTGCTACAACCTAGGACAGTGCGCGCAAACCACTTCTATGAGCTGAAGTGGTTTGGGTGCCTATAGTGTCCCTTTAAAACACATTTTTTTACCAGCATTATTTTTATATTTTCATGTATATGCATGCTAGTATCTTTACATCTAGATCCAATTATTGTTACAACTCCGACTATAACAGCAGCTTTGTTCTTTTAACAATCAGCAATGTAACATTTATTAGTTTCATGAATTTTATACATAATTCTCTAGCAGTTTTCTATATTCACAAAACAATGTCTTTAGTGATGGATGACTTTGTGACATTGTTAGACAGCATGCAGT
This sequence comes from Pelobates fuscus, assembly GCF_036172605.1. NCBI lineage: Eukaryota > Metazoa > Chordata > Amphibia > Anura > Pelobatidae > Pelobates > Pelobates fuscus. The sequence continues at coordinate 301,247,959 of NC_086320.1, forward strand.
TTTATTTGGCAGGCAAATCATAATTCTGTCAAAGGCTATATGGGATATTTACTGTATTTTATATTTATTTTGCAAGAATATAAGTTGAAACATGCACGGATTGACCAGATTGCAACAGGAGATAAACAAAAAGCATTAACAAAATAAAAATCATGTTTTTAATAAAATAACAAAATGCAGCCAATAGTATACTGGGCATTACATAAACAAGTGCAAACAATTTGTCGGTGAGTTTACCCCTCATTAAATGATTGCAATGCTATATCTTGCTATGTCTGTGCAAGAATGGGATTTTTCAGAATTCTGAAAGTATAAGGCATAAAAAGGTAAACAAGGTAATCGGGTGCGCTAAAAGATAGAAGGAAGATATACTAAAAATAATAATAAAATACCCAAAAAGGGAAATAGCAGCAGTTCTAAAAGTTTAAGTCTTTGAAATAGGTGATAGATGTAGAGTTTCTTCCTCCTTAGGCTTGATAGTCACCAGGGATGCTCAGGGTCCGTAGATATATAAAAGGAAAGAAATAAAAAGACTCCAATAGTGTAATAAGTCCAAAATAAAGTGCAAGGATAAAATAATTCCAATCAACTCACATGTAGTAGAGCTACGACCAGCTCTAGTATGATGCACATACCCCAAAGCCTTTCCTAACCAGCATATTTACTGCAACTATATATACAAAAGGGTTTATTTACTAAAGGGAGAATTCAAAGTGAATTTCAAATTTAAGGTCAACTCAGATAAGCTTTTAATTCAGCTATTCTGACCTTAAATTTCAAAATCACTTTCAAAATTTACTTTAGTAAATAACCATGAAAGAGTTCAATGAGCAAAGTTTAGGGCTTAAGCTTATGACCATCTTACTCCAATCAGTATAATAATATTTAACACACTTATCAAAATATTGGGCTAGTGAGGCTTAGGAAAGAGATTATCAATATCTGCCAGTAAAATAACTAATGGCATTTAGGTTTTTGTGGTTTATTATGGACTGGTTGCTCCTGTTGAAAAAGTAAGTGATTTTGTCTCTTACATGTTATAACATTTAACTATGAGGAAACTCCTGCATTAAATATATGAATCCAAAATTAGTTTTGGTTACTTATTAATTTGAGAGTATTGAGCAGAGTGCACTGTAATTGTGCAGCACTTATTAATTTTATGTATAATTTATTTGACAACATTTTATACTTATTGTTTTCCGTGTGTATGAATCAATGCCTCTGTTCCCGTGTTACAAATGATATCAAACAAAATGATTGAATGGAACAAGAAAGTTCTATCTGATTCTCAACCTTTGGACCTTATTCATTTGCTATATTTTTGCATGCTCAGATCTGAATACACGTTTTGCAAATTGCTCCGCCATAAGCCTGCCTCCTTAGCCATGCCCCTTCATGCCAGAAAGACTTCCTTATCAAATGTACGTACACAGCTCAGCCATTAACAACGCTGAGTGAACTGTTTTTAATTAACAACCTGCCTCTAGACAGTCAAGTACACTACAAACAGGTAGTGAAATCCTTACTATATGGGGGTGCTCTTCTTCTAACGCAGGTTGCTTTGTAGTTCAGAGCATTCTGTGCTGTCATTGGTTGAGCGGTGTACATACATTTGATGAAGATTTTTTTTTTTAGTAATGAGGCAGGGTCATGGTGAAGCATTTTGCAAAGTATGTATTGATTTTTTTTTTTTTTTTTTAAAGGTTTTAAAGGTTTGAGCATGTAAAAGATACAAATAATGTATGAGGCCAAAACCTATAAAATGCATTAAATGTGTTTTGGTGCTCAGAGCGTTCCTTTAATAACGTTAAAAAAAAACCTAAGCTGGTGGTGAAACAGGCAATAAATATGCATATTAACACTGCTAATATGAGCAATAGACTCTTTTCTATTTCTAAAACATCAAAATACAGATACAATTACTAATTAGTAATTGTAATGACTAATTAAATATACTGTGAAACTAGTAACATGCACAAATAGGTGCATACAGGCTGCTGGATGGGTAACCCCACACCTCCCAACATTGAGAGATATAACGAGAGGTATACTGAGAGGGATGACATGGGCAGATGCTGGCGGTATCACCATAGTGGGAGAGCCCACCCACATTTTGGGTAGATCTGCCCAGTGCAAGGCCATGTTAGCTTGGAGTCAATGAATGCCAGGCTGACCTACAACCCCCCAGACCATCCCAACTTACACAAGACAATGCAGAGAGTGATGATTTAGCACTCTCTGCATAGTCCTCATGCCGGCTACATAGTGGACATGTTTCTGTTACCCAGTAACTTCTCTTTTTTTTTGTATTTTATATTTTTTTAATATTTTGTATTATTTAATTGTTTATAGGAGGAAAACACCAACTCCGTCGATATAGTAACACTTATTAAGGTGTCAAAACTCATTCACTCTTCACAGTCTGCAAACATGTCTGTCTAATGCGCTCATGCGGTGCGGTCTAGGGACAAAATTGGGATTGTTGGGAGGCCTGCAAACCTACATTGTATCATACACTTGGAATTTGTTCTTGCCATATAAAGCTCTTGCCTTGCATTTGTGCGGTAGACGTAATATAACAATAAACCGGGATGCACACCTAATCAAAAAGTACTACGGTATATTGATACAATAGTATAATATATACCAGACAAAGAAAACTAAAACTAAAAAACAAACAGATAACTGTACAACAGGCTAGACTGAAATTGACAAAGTACAACATAAAGTTCACATTAGCCTCCCAGGGCAGTACACAGGCCACAGAGACCCCCCAGTAATGCAATAGATGGAAATTCATAAATAACACAATTTCTTTAAAAGTTACTGTGGTAAACATATTCACATAAGTTTATTATCTATGACTGTAAAAAATAAAAACACAGCAGCATCAAATTGTCCTACCACTAAATAAATCTGCTAACTTTAACTAGGATGTAACAATGATTTCTTCAACACAAAAATATTATAAGTGTCTTTTGGCAGAGTGGCGATGCGTTTTACTGAACTAAATCAAAGCTTGTCAAAGGAAAAAAAGTAATATATAGTTGAATGTTTCCAATACTTCTCGGCTATAGCAGTAAATGTAAAACTGCTGTTATAAATAACAGTACATTGCTGGTAGATGCATGAAAGAACAGTAGATCATCAGTAAATGAACATCGAGCAACAGACTACATGAGATGTGGAGATATTTTGATTGAAAACTGCACCATATAATGTAAAGGTTGTTTTCTGTTTTTTATATTGTATCTTCAAACTTTATATTTATTCAGTTTCGATTGCATATAATACGTTTTGTGCATAAAATTGCATCTTTGCATTTGTCGTAATTTTCTTAGAGCAAAGTAGACATACAATGTTATTGTCTTTTTTTTTTTTTATTCTTTATTTTTGCTGGTGTTATATTACAGCACAATTATGAAATTACATATATGCATATGAGAGCATGTCAAAAACTAGTGACAGCATGGTCACGAAAATTCACCTACATTTATGATTATTATTAACCAGGGACTATTTGTCCATACTATTTTGTAAGGGCCTTTACTGGACTAACGAAGACTCTGAGTATGAAAAACATAGTCGATAGACCAATCTGGGAAATTATTGTCTAGCCTTTGATTCGTGATCTGCAAACATAGAATGTGACGGCAGATAAGAACCATTCGACCCTTTTTGTCTGCCCGATTTTCTAAATAGGGGCATATTTTATCATGGCCCCTAACCTATGGGGTAACTACGAGGGGGGGAAAGCAAAATCGGAGTCAGGAATACCTGAACATCCTATAAAACTATTGCTCTAATAAGCAGGCTCGAAAGAACTTAGATAAAAAGTAAAAATAAAGTCGCCAGAGACCCACCAAACCTAAAGTTATAATATGTTTTATTGGCATAACAGTTACACTTTAAACAATAAAAATAATAACAAAATGCCAATTAACCCTTTAATCTGTACAGATTATTTACGAATCCCCGACTGTTGTAATGCATGACTACAATGCATGACTTTAGTAAATCATCCTTTGTAATCTGAACTAGTCACAAATTAACAGCAGGGTTTGTAAAATCCATTATTCATCCATTATTCATCTACACTGAGTGGCACGTAATCAACCTATGATTTATGTTCTCCCCCCAACTTTGCAAATCAAGTGTACTTTAACAAACCGAATGTAGTGAAATATATGTGCAAAAATACTTTTTTTTTTTTTTTTTTTTATTTGCATTTTATAATGTCAACAGTACATACATAATATCACAAAGTATGGGTGAATAACATTACAGTATAATGCTTCGCAACATTCCTTTTGCGATTCGTACGTCACATTGTATGTTGACACGATTTTATATTACAACATTAACAATAACTAAAAGGGGATGGGGTAAGGGGGGGTAAGGGGGGTAGGAGGTCAGAGGAAAAGTGGGTAATGAGGGAAGGATATGATGTGCAAAAATACTTTTAATTAATGTGCACACAAAAAAAAGATTAAGGGCTAAGCGTTTGTTATGAAGTAGAGGATTACAACAAATGCTCAATGTGGGGGAACATTCAGTACCCACAACAAAAAATATAAAATGACAAAATAATATATGAGATCACATTACAATACTCATCTGAGAAAAAAGGCTTCAAAATATCAGCAGACAGCGGTCTTCTAATAAGTGTCCTTGAATATGAAAATCCTCATTGTGATATGGAGCACAAACACGTGATTTCAATAAGAAAGAAGAACGTTCTCTAAATATTTCGAAGCCTGTTCTTCTTACTGTGTGTCTGTCTGTGTGCATATGTGTGTGTATCTGTGTGTTTGTGTGTTAGTGTATTTATCTATGCCTGTATATCTGTGTGCTAATGTGTGCCCCTGTGTATCTGTGTTTGTCTGTATATCTGTACGTGTGTCAGAATTTGTATGAGTGTCATTATGTGTATCTGTGTGAAGGTGTATCTGCATGTGTCTCATTGTGTGTGACGGTGTATCTGCATGGATGTCATTGTGTGTATCTGTGTATATGTAGGTGTGTGTCTGTATCTGCATTGTGTGTCAGAGTGTGTGTCCGAACTAGTGTATGTCTGTGTATCTGCTTATCTATATCTGTGTATCTGTATGCGTGTCATGTGTGTATCTGTGTGTCTGTGTATTCGGATGTGTGTATATGTGTGTGTTTATGTGGCAATGTATATGTTCATACATCTCAGCACTCAAACTCCAACACTAGACACAAATTCAAATGTCAACACTGCATACAAACACAACACTATACACAGGTAAACCACTGCTTTCAAATGGCAACAGTACATAACACTCAAACAAATACATTGACACACACATACAGTATACTCCATAAAAAAACATGCTTACATTCAAACATTCAAACACTGCTTAATGTTAAATACAATCATGCAAGGGTGGGAAAATAGTAGATCCCCAGTTGAAGTGGAGTCACAGTCAGTCTAGATGCCTTTTTCATTGTTATTTTTTTTATTTTCATTTCTTACATACACAAAAAAACAACATAAGTTATAAACAATAATAAAACACAATAACATGAAATTAAATAAAATAAAAATACATAAATAAAATAAATTCAATTTTGCTTTTCTTTGCTATTGCCTTAATTTCATTTATAATCCTTATATTCAACTTATACAAGTATGCAAAGTAAAAATAATTGACATTGACAATTAGTTCTTACTCACAAGCGGAATGCTCAGCATATTCGTCCTGTTTTAACAGTTTTAACAATTTTTTACTTAAATCTTTCAGCTTTGCAGTCATACCCTATCAATTATTCATTAATATGCAATAATGTACACGCTTTAACCTCATATCTGTTTTAGTCTATTCCTCCTTTTGCTATAACCTCTATTTATACCTTACACCTATATGCTAACCAATCTTGCCATGCTTTTTCATGGCCACCTTCTCTTCTATTTTATTTACTATTCTCTCATATTGATACGTCTTGTCTACTCTTTCCTGCACTTCCAAGATATTTGGTGGGATTGTTTTTTCCAATTTTGAGCAATGCTTATTTTTGCAGCGATTAATATATGAATAATAACTACATTATTTTTTATTCGACTCCACTCTTGGTATATATGTAAAAGATAGAACTCGGGGAAATTTGGTATCCCTGTATCCATTAAAATTTGAATTAATAATTTAATATCGTTCCAAAACTGTACAAGACGAGAGCATCCCCAAAAAATATGTAATAAAGTTCCCTTCTCCCTTTGACACCTCCAGCACCTGTCAGAGGCAGCTTCATACATTGGTGACACTTTTGCGGGAACTAAGTACCAACGCATTAATATTTTGCCATAAGCTTCCCAATATGTAAGGCTGTGAGATATTTGTTTAGTAATTTTTATAGTTTGATACAAATGGAATAGATCAAAAGTTTTTAATAGGTCTCGTTCCCATAATATCATATAAGGCAACTTTTCTTCCCAATTTACATATAAAAGGCTTTTATAGCATATTGAAAGAGGTTTACTCTCCATATTAGGGTTCAAACAGAATTTACCCAACCAAGTCACTAAGGCCATATCTAATTTTAACAGCTTATTTTCTAACAAAAAATTCTTAATCCTTAAATACGAAAATACCTCTTTATTCGGAAGGGCAAACTCTGCCTGCAAACTAGGATACGATTTGAGCCTTACCTCGTTATATAACATATGCACTTTACTAATGCCATTAGTTTCCCAAGTATTCAAATTTAAATCTTGTATAAAGTACTTTATTACATATAATGGTGCTAAGACTAATAGCTTTACACCTTTTAGCAATTTAGGAGTCATTTTGACCAATGATAGAGCATTCATTTTGTCGTAAAAGCATGTTTTTGCCTATTGACCCATTCATTAAGGTCTTCCATAAAAGCTTTTCTATTAAATAGGGTTTAGCGCAAGCTTGTTCCAGTTTTAACCATACTGGTGAATTTAAACGGAAAAGTACTACCAAAGCATAGGACAACATAGATGCCTGATAATATTTAATAATATTAGGAATGCCCAATCCGCCTTGTAGATATGGAAGCTCTGTAAGCCTAGCTGCCACCCGTGGCATTTTTTTTCCATATATATGAGTTAAACATAAATTTACTTAAACCCTGGACAGACAGAGAGGCGTTGATGGCCATGACAGACAAAGTTCCTCTGACCAAAGTAGACAAAATACCAGAGGTTAACATTGCTGACACTCTAGCACCTCATCAGAAAAATTAGGTCTGAGAGTTTGTTCTTAGAAATCGGGATGTGTTTGCTCCAGTACCAGGAAAGACTCATGTTATTGAACATGACATAATTACGGAACCTGGAAAAAGGGTTAACTTAAAACCCTACCGAATCCCAGAGGCCAGAAAAGAAGCCATCAAAGCAGAGGTCCGAAAGATGCTTGAGCTAGGGGTTATCAAGGAATCACAAAGTGAATGGAGTAATCCTATAGTGTTGGTACCCAAGCCAAATTGAGAAATCAGATTCTGTAATGATTTCAGAAAATTAAATGAGATAGCAAAATTTGATGCTTATCCCATGCCTAGGGTTGATGACCTGATAGAGAGATTAGGATGATCCAGATATCTGACTACATTAGATCTGATTAAAGGTTATTGGCAAGAGCGGGCCAAAGAAAAAACTGCTTTTTCCACACCAGAAGGTTTATTTCACTATAAAGTCTTACCTTTTGGGTTGCATGGTGCACCTGCCACCTTCCAAAGAATGATGGATAGAATCCTTAGACCCCATAGTGAATACGCGGCTGCTACCTTGACGATGTGGTTATACACAGTACAGATTGGGAAACGCACCTTCCCCGAGTTCAGGCAGTAATAAAGTCTATACGAGATGCAGATCTAACTGCCAATCCATCCAAATGTATGATAGGTTTGGAAGAGGCTAAGTATTTGGGCTACACTATTGGGAGGGGTCTCCTGAAACCACAGAAAAGTAAGGTAGATGCTATTTTGGATTGGCCACATCCTGTGACAAAGAAACAAGTTAGGGCATTTCTAGGCTTAGTGGGCTACTACCGTAGATTGATACCTAACTTTGCTACGATCGCAAACCCGTTGACAGAGCTAACTAAGGCAAAAGGCCCTGTTATGATAAAGTGGACTTCCGAGGTAGAGAAGGCATTTAGTACCCTGAAGGAGGTTTTGTGTGCTGACCCAATTTTGGTTGCCCCAGACTTTACAAAATAATTTGTGGTACAGACAGATGCGTCTGATGTGGGCCTAGGAGCGGTTCTTTCTCAGGTACACAGAGGAGAAGAACATCCCATTATGTACTGAGCAAGAAGCTGAATCCCCATGAACAGAGATACTCAGTGGTTGAGAAAGAATGTTTGGCCATAAAATGGGCACTAGAAACACTTAAGTATTATCTATTGGGGAGAAGGTTCAAACTTGTCACAGATCAGATTAGAGTCTATGGGAGGGTAATAGAAGGAAGGTATCTAGGACCCAGAATCCTCCATAGTCTGTACTCATTCACCTGCCCAATTAGCAACTGCTGAGGCTAATTAGCAGGTCTCAGAGCAGAAAGGAGAGAGATACAATCTGACCTGCAGAGAGAGCAGGTCTGTGCAGAGCAGCACCAACCAAAGTGCTAAAGGTTGGTGAAACCAATGTTTATTTTTGTTGATTTGTGTAGTTTATTACCCTGGTTAGTAAGGGACATTACTTTATGTTTAGTTAGTGCTCGAATTTGAGCTAGGATTTTGTTTGTAGATTTTCCTTTCTGTTGTGCTACAGTTTTGAACAAATTGATTGCCACATGGATTTTTGTGCACGCTGTAAATAAACCACACCATTTTTGCATAAGAGACTGTTGTTCTATACCTGTTACCCTAGAGGACTGTGTTGCTTTGCCCATAAAGGTCACAACCCCTAAAGCGCTTCAATTTGCTTAAGGTTACACTATAGGTGCTACCTAGACCACTTAATCTCAATAATTGATTTTGGTGCCATGTTCCCCCTCCCCTGTTTAACCTTACAGCTGAAAACCTCTCCATTCTGCATTAATGTTATCATGCTATGAGAACCATCTAATTGGACACAAGTCTTCACTAGTGATGACTTCGCAGGAGACTGGATAGAGCTACGGTTAGAAGGCAAGGGCGGATGTAGGCAGCATGCTGGCAGGGGCGGAAGTAGAACATGCGACTGCAGCATAGGTATATCGGCGCTGCAAAAAACCTTTATTTAACTTTGCTTTCTTTCATCAAAGAAGTTGTGGGCAGTGGTCACATTGATCAAAAGTGATTGTTATGTTCGGGACTATAGGTTCCGTTTAATACCTTTCAACCTTGTCAATACCAAAATAAGGGTGCCCAGTAATCTAAACATAAGGCACTCTTCGACTAAAAATAATATAGCATATATTTTAAGGAGCACTCCAAGCAAGAAACCATTACAGTCTAAGTATTTAGAAAGAATCATCTCATTTATCTCATCACTCCATAGAGCAGACTGCCAGGAAAAATAACTGAGAAAAAGGAAAACCTGCAGAATTTCCAATTCTTACAAAAGAACAACAAATTGAGTCTGGTTTAAACAATGCATTGAGATATCATCATGCTTCCATATTCAACGTCCCTGCCTCCTCTTGGAAGTCTGAGCAGAGGGACATCCAGTCGGTTAGTCACGGAAATGTATACAAATCTTTGTACTGTAGAGCTGCACTGAAATCTGTTAAATCTATATACAATTTGCACTATAAACTCTCGTCACGTGAGAAATGAAATCATTTATTAAATGATGATTGACATATAATATAATAAGATAGTTTTACATGTTTGAGTTTGGGAATCACATAACTTTTGAAACACATTCACATTTAGCTTTCAGTTGTCTTAAACTCAATTTATATCACATTTATATTGATATCTAAATACATAATGCATCACCTTCATCCTATAATAAGTATACTAGCCAAAGATTAAAATTCAGTATGTGCAACTCTTTAGATGACAGCAAGATGCTCACAGCTTCCGTCAGTGACTGACAGAATTTCTTTGCCCAAAATCTGTTGTAATTCTCATTTCTAAATTTCAATTATGACTTCTATCTACTTCCAGCCGATTTTGTGTTCAGTAATTGTAAGAGCACTCCCTATCCCTCGTCTCAGGTAAACACATTTTTCATCTTAAAGAGTAGTGTATTCTTCACTATGACATACTTTTAAGGAGGCAGTGTTGTATGTTCGCTAAACATATTGCACTCTTTTGGTAGGCTTTAAAAGACAGATTATGCTTTTACTTACAGTTAAGAGAGACACGTAAGTGGGTTTTAAAAATATTAGTCACTACTGTCCTTGAAGAATAACAGCTGGGATTTGATGCTATGCTTCTATTTTATTTTATTTGTGTAATTATTTTTAATTGATGACTTCATCTTTTGTAATAGTCAAGTAATATTGTTGTGTTCCTTGCATAAACTAAAATGTGGAGGTGTGCTAAATAATATTTATGCCTTACTAAATATCATATTTAAGTTTGCTCTGGTTTATCCCATGTCAGTCATGAACTAATCAATCAAGCATGATTGAAGGGACACGCATCACTTGCAAACACTTTAAAACAAATATACAAACTAGGCATTTGCCTGTGAGGCTGTTATCTTTGTTTAACCATCTACTGCTGTTTTACCAATTGTATTTGATTTATATTAAATCCACTATTATAAACCACAATTCGGAGTCATGATTTCCTGCTATCCTGCCGACAGCGGAGAGGGATCCATAGAGCCCCAATTACATCAGGGGAGGCACCCTTTGATACGTCTACATCTTGTGAGTGCATTTTTGTACAGTGCACATTATTTGTTAAAATTGTATTAACATTTTAATTTAATATGACAGCAACTATATTAATTACAAACATTTTTTGAGGGGTACAATTCATAAAAATGGGTTGCCAAGGGGTACACAAGGAAAAAAATGTAGGGGACATTTTTTTCCTTGTGAAACATTCAATCAATCAGGGCACATAAGCAGGGGCAGATCTACCATAAGGCAGCACAGGTGGTTTGGGGTATACCTTTAGGTCTCTAGATGCCCGGAAAATAAAAATAAAATTTACTCACAGTTGGCCCCTAGCAGACTGAGTGACAAGTCTCTCTTACGCTATGTCTGAAAATGGTACATGCACTGAAGCTGCCACAAATGCATCAATCAAGGTAGGTTTACAGACTACACAGACGAAGACATATTTTGGAGGGCAGAACAATGCATCTTCACCTATGCGGCTCCCTTCCTATGGAATAGCCTGCCTACTGCCATCAGACTCTCCCCTAGTATTCAATCATTTAAAAAGTGCCTTAAAACCATTTCTTTGGGAAAGCCTATGGCCTCCCAGAGTAACCTCTACCTCACATACCTGTCTCTTTCTCTCTCCTAAAGGGCAGCTCTCTACTCTCTCCTCCAGCTCTGCTTCACTCCACCTAATTTGACTGCAGTTTCCTGTCCTGTGTTTTATACCCCACCTCCTATAGAATGTAAGCTCGTCTGAGCATGACCGTCTTCAATCGTTCCTGTAAGTTTTCTTGTAATTGTCCTATTTATAGTTAACTCCCCCGTCTAATAATATTGTAAAGCGCTACGGAATCTGTTGGCACAATATAAATGGGATTAATAATAATAATAATAATAATGTAACCAAAAATCCTTGCACCAGCCCTGCGCATAAGTAAATACAATTTTGGGATGTTTTCTTTTCTCTGCTTGTTCTTGTTGGGAACTGTGCTGCGACAACTGCTGGAACTGCAAGGATCCGTCTGCTCTCTGTGATTTCAGGTAGCTGTAATGGCGTGATTCAGCTTGTGGCGTTGCCTGGGGCAACGATTTGCGCGGCTTCCTGGACCTTTTACTGGTAGGCCTCCTGGCATGCTTAATGTAAGCCTCTGTCTCAGGTGGTGTAGTTGGGGTAGGCTTGTTGTGGGATGAGAGTTAGCCGCCGGCGACAGATCTTAGCCAAGAATTTGGCAAATATCCGGTCCAGCCCGGACAGGACTTGTGACTGTTGGTCACCACCATCGAGGAGGTAGGGGACACCCGCCATCTTATGATGGCCTGTCTTGTGGCTGAAGTGGGTAAGCTTGCCTCCAGGCACCAGAGATGTAGGTGCCGGGATGACCCTCACCGGCGCGGGTGTGGGGAGGTATGCTCCAACGGTTACTGCAACAAGCACAGCCTCCAAGGGCAGAGGGATTGGCCGCCTCCCTTGTGCCCACGCGCAGTAGACCGCAACTCTGTGCCCGGAACCGCTGAAAGTAAGCAAAAACCGCTTCGAGCAAGATAAGTTAGAGCTCCCACGGTTGATGTGAGTGCTGTAAATGATGGATAGTCGATTTTGTTAGCTAAAATATGAAAATTGTCTGCGTCTGGTTAGCTTGGCAGTTAGACTCCGTCTGTAACTTTATATGTTGACTTGATGGTTACTTGAAGTAATGGCTACCAACTACAAATAATAATGTACATTATTCCTGGATTCTACTCGGCAGAGTGAAGGTATTCAGTCCATGACAACCTGATAGGAGCCATGATCAGATTTTCTATTTAAAAAGATAAGCTTTTAAAAAGATAAGCCTCAGATGTGAAAATTGTACTTTGCTAATATGTCTTGCCCTGGGCCCACACGTTCTAAGCTTTTTACTCAGTTGAGTATTCAGGATTGTTGAATCTTTAAATATGTCTCTCTAGTATGAAGATATAATATTCCCAAATAGCATTTGAAACTGGTTATTTCTGAGTGATACTTGATAATAATGTCACACTAAGCCTCATGCCAAACTGTACAAAAATATGTCACCAAACGTATTATTTTTTTATATTGTCATATTTATGGTATATAACTATGTATATGAGAAACCAAATGATTGTATTACTGTATTAGACTAATATTATTTTTCACTTTACACCTTAGTATTTTGAATGCCATACACAATTCGTAAAAATTGGATAAACCGATCAATTTATATGCCAGAAAATCCAATTCTCCAGAACATCTTATCTAAAAGAATATTATTCTTTTATATTATTATTCTGCAAAAAGAAATATAAGTAGGGGTGTTTAGTCCAATTGCAGTTTACAATGCTACAACAAGGAGTAGGTCATACTGACCAGTACCAGAACACGCATTGTACAGCAGAGTGCAATCACATTAAATAAGGAAAACCAACGCTGTAAATAGGATTTTATGTAATATATACTACATATTTTTGTTCTTTGTATTAGAATATGGAAAGGGTGTCTGGATTGACATATGGTATATTAGAGATACTTTTATGAGCATTAAATAAATATAATCAATGTATTCTATGCAAATCATACAGTTATCAGCTATATAATAGAACATCAATAATTTTACAGACTAAGGGCTCACTTCCAATGTTGTCTGTAGGTTTAACCAACAAGCCGTTTATTGCTATAGTGGTTGACATTAACGCCTTAAGGACGAATCCAATTGTAAAAGTTGTAATCAAAACAAAACGTAAAGAAGACCTGGAATATGCGCTATATGTGGCTCAACCATAATTCACCTCTTTCATATTAAGTGCATCCACACCTATTATATATCATTTTGCTCAGGAAAAACAGAGCTTACATTTCATATCAAATATTTATGTATGAAACATAATTTAATATGAATAAAATCTAAAAAAAGTATGAGAACTTAAGAAATGCTATTTTTTTTCCAAGTTCTGTATGGCATTGTAACTGTGAATGTCATAATACTGTTGGATTTTACTAAACTAAAATACACATATTTGTATTCAGAAATGTCTCACAAGTACCACAGTACCCCCTATGTACATGTTTTATGGGTTTTTGGAAACTTACTGGGGTCAAATGTAGGCCTTTCCTCTTTTCCATGTTTGCACATTGAAATTTGCCAGATTGGTTTGCTGGGCCTATGTTGCCTTTGAGATGGTATGGCAGTCCAGAGAGGAAAATTAACCCCACCATGACATACCATTTGAAAAAGTAGACAACCCAGGGTATTTCAAAATGGGGTGTGTCCAGTCTTTTGTAGTAGCCACTTAGTCACAAACGCTTGCCAAAGTTAGTGTTCATATTTGTTTTTTGCATTTACGTTATATTGAAACTGAAAGTTCTACTGTTAGCAATTCAACAAAGAATCATAGGGCAAGATGAACACTAGTTACTGACTCGTTTAGGGCTAGACAGTTCACTTTTCCCTGCTTTCTCATCAAATATAAAACCTGCCATGTATGCCCCCCCCCCCCCCACATTATATTTACCACTCCCCCCAATATTTGTACCTACTCCCCTTCACCCCCTCCCCCCCCCACTCTTGCATTTAAAAACCTGTAGTATAAAATAGCTCAGCGCAGACTGAGATTTTAAGATGAGAAATGCATTTATAAAGGCTTCTTCTGATTTGAATGCTCAGTAAGAGTACTGTAATTTGTTGGCTTGAAAGTCAAGCAAACAGAACTCTGATGAGCAATTCTCATTTTATATGATGGTTATATACAGGGTGGGCCAAAATTTGACAGATTTATTTGTTAGTAGTTTATTTATATTTTTTGTTGCAGGTACATATTATAATGGGAGATTAATGATGGGTAATTTTATGAAGGAGCATGTACAAACAGTGGAATTTTATTTTCATAATGTTAGGTTCATCATATCCCAGATTAATTGGCCACCACGTTGCAATCGAAAGAGCCCAACTTTGCGAGGTGGCAAATTAAGCTCATTTAAAAAAAAAAAGTCATCTTCGGTACCTAGTCAAACAAATCTCAAAACGTTAAGCATTTATTGTATGTAATATCATTAATAAACCAAATCCTACTCTGTATTTTGGCCCACCCTGTACCTTCAGAAAATACTGGGCAGGAAACTGAGCACCTCCTTGCTACTCTTGTATAAAAGGGGTTACCCTTTGGGGCCAGCAGTCAGGCACTTCTCTGTAAATTACAGCATTGAACAAAACATTGAAATCCCCTATACCAGGGATAGGCAACCTTCGGCTCTCCAGACGTTGTGGACTACATCCCCCATAATGCTCTTACACACATAATGCTGGCAAAGCATCATGGGAGGTGTAGTCCAAAACATCTGCAGAGCCGAAGGTTGCTTATGCCTGCCCTATACCATGTAAACATTGTATTCATAGCAAAGATTAAGGTAAACACAATACATTATAATTCAGTCCAGGTCCATCCAGGACACATACTGAAAATGAGCAGAATCAATAAAAATGTTCCTCAGTGCTGACTGCCAGGTGCAACAGATCTAGCTGATAACAATGATTGACAGGCAGCCAAGATAGAGACACCAAGTATCAGGATATAGAGGTATGGATTTCTTCATTGAATTTTATATTTCTTGCCTTACAAATGCGTATTTGTTATAGGATATAAGCAAATAAATTTTAAAAAGCTGGGAAATGACAGTTCCCCTTTAATGTTAACCCTCTATTCTTACACCTAATACCCATAAGCTTAAAAGATCAAACCCCAACATCCTTAATATAACTCTAGATTCCGTTAACTCAAACATCAAAAAACTTGATCCCCCAATCCTCTTCCTACATACCCCAACTTTGAACAATAGCCCACAAACATTTGCATACTCCCTACACTTCTACCAGTGTACATGCTCCATTGCCATGCCAATTAAAACCAAACCAGATCACATTGCTCTTTATTCACTTTCAAACTATTATTATTATCACCATTTATATAGCGCTAACAGATTCCGTAGCGCTTGACAATATTATGAGAGGGGGATTTAACTATAAATATTACAATTACAAGAAGACTTATAGGAATGATAGGTTGAAGAGGACCCTGCTCAAACGAGCTTACAGTCAATAGGACCCCTATTTTCTCTTCTGTTTAAACTTTTGTCTCTCTTAATTTCCTTCTCCCTATTATTTAAGATATCCTGCTTTTTTTTTTATTATGTCCAAACTCACCAATAAAGCCTCTGATGTTAACATTGTCCAGAGTCTCTTACCCGACCTGCTGAGGATCATGACAAGGGCCAAATAGTGATGGCTAAATGACTGGTTCAGAGCATCTCCAAAATGGCAAGTCTTGTAGGGTGTTCCTAGTATTCAGTTAGTACCTACCAAAAGTGGTGCAGGGAAAGACAAACCGTGCACCAGCATCAGTTTGATGGGCGCCCAAGACACATTAATGCACATGGGAAGCAAAGATGGGCCCATCTGGTCCAATTACACAGAAGAAATACTGTAGCTCAAATTGCTGAAAAACGTATTGTTGGCCATAATAGAACTGTGACAGGCCTAAACTTGCAAGACTTAAAGATTCTGCTGCTAATGTCTTAGTGCTAGATCCCACAGGACATGTTCAGAGGTTTTGTGGAGGTCCATCCCTTGAAGGGGCATGTTAGCCTGGTGTCAATGCATACCAGGCAGACTGACAGTCTCCATGCTGGCCCCACACATAAAAGACTTTGCAGAAAGTGCTGCTGGAATGTTCTCTCCATAGTCTTAGTGCCCACCACACAGGCTGAGTGTTTCAATTGATATGTTCACACTCTGCTGTCTGGAGTCAGTTCCCTAATATCACAAAATGCGGGACACCAAGGAACAAAATCAGGATGGCAGAACAGAATTCCTACATAGGGAATGCCCAGCCAAATCGGGAAGATTGGGAGGTCTGCATGATGCTGATGATTCCATGGACCTGAAGCATGCATGTTGGTATTTGATCTGCCTACTTGACCCCATTAATAGTTGATTTATGATGATAATAGTTGACAGATGTAATTAACCTGTAGAATGTATGTAACTGTGTATCTGTTTCTTTAAGGTTTTTGAAATGTAAATTTGTTATTATTGTACTGTATGGCTAGATTATTTTACCATTATTAGTTATATAGCTTATTTGTTCTATGATTAGTTTAACTGAGTAATAAGGAGTCATTAGTAAATAGATGGTGTTATTGTTTGCAAGGAGAGGTGTTTGTGGTGTTAGCTCTATTCACATGCAAACACTTTGAAACTTTTTTGAGCTTTGGCCAATTACTAGAAAGGTATTTTCTATGAATTATCCAATAATTTTAGATGTTTATTATCTGCGTTTTCCGCTAATGTATTGATAACTCTTCCTTAGAAGACTTGTAATTGCATAACTTGAACAGTTGAAGGGAACTGTATGCACCATAGCCACTACAGCCTTCTCTAGTGGTTATGGTGCCAAGTACCCCCTGGAGCTATCCCTAATTAGGGGGTGAAACCATTTGGGAAAGGTTTGACACATGCCTACGTAGTCCAGGCTCCAGCACTGCTTCTATCCTTTACTGTGTGGATAAGGCAGCAGTTCTCTTTTTGCTATAGATATTCAGCTCTGCAAATGAAACATCCCTCCCAACACAGGGAGGTATGGACCAGACGAGGTGGCCAAATGGTTTGATTCCACACCAGGAGATGGTGCCAAGATACTCCTGCCTGTTTAACCACAACAGTTGACTTTAGTGGTTATGGTGCTGAAAAGTAAAGTATAGTGCTTTTTTTTAAAATAAATAACTAATAGTTAAAAAAAAACAATATTTCATGAAGTATTGGAACAGTAAGAGTGTGCTTGCTTTAACATTAGTACCATTAATTTATCCATAATTATCATTAAATAATGACCTACCTTGATGGTTTAATACATGGTGTATAATACTATGTGATTAAAAATTTCTGTTCTATCCCATATGGTTCAACTTCTTATAAAAGCAATCGCTTTATTGCAAATTCACTTGGTAAGCACATTTTGTTTTATTATACGATGCTGCTGAAATGTTTTCATATTCTGTCAACTCTCAACAAAAGAATAAATTCATTTCAAAATAAAAAAGGCATTTTGAATTATGCTGTACCCATGGGGCATACAGGGACAACGAGAAGAAAGAAGGAATAGAAATATTGTTATAACAATTGATTTGGACATATATCTGCATTTGTTCTATTCTTCTTTAGAAAGTGGTAGGATTTTTCAATTTTTTTTCATCATTTCATCATTTAATGTTACTGCTGGTGGCATCCCTAGTACAATTTATAAAATTAAGATTTAATGTGAAAAAAAGTGCATTTCCTGTTGACAAATGAGAGAATGATATCACTTTTTAAAAAAAGTATTGTGTGCCATTATTTGCAAACATGTTTATTATTTTTTTAAAGATATTTTATGTAATGTAATGTCTTTCTTTAAATAGTGCATATTCTAACACTGATGCTAAAAATATATTATTACTAGGCCAAGCAACAAAATTCATGGGTAAACTATTGTTTTTGTTGATTTTATTATTATTTTATTTTTACTATTATTCTGCCACCTTTTCAAATGCTTATAAAAACCAAACAGCAAGGGCCATGTGTAGAACCCAGCCAAGTGCGGACGTATGTGAGCATGGCTCAGCACACATACAAGCCAAGCAACTTCATCCATTGGCAATCTTTGCTCCTTTGGAGCATCGAACACACTTACCCACTGCTGGGAACGAGATGTTTCCCCACAAGTCCCACAAATTGGCCAGGGACAGGAAAACCGCTTTACAGCCCTAAAACAAGGTTTGCATGATACAAGATGGCGCAGATCACGGACAGGATCACCTATGCCTGATGCCAAGTCTGACATACTCATACAATTGAAAGAGTACACTCTAGTAATTACATGATCACTTTAGCTCCTTGGAAAGGGCCAATAAACGACGTAAGTAAAATCAAAGTAACAAGCTCTCGAAGTTACATACACTGAACACTGCTTCAGGAAACTTGGACATATCCATTACAGCCAGGGGATTAAAACAGGGAAACTCTTGGCATTCAAGTTAAATAGCAAAGCATTATAAATCTCTATACAACCTTCACAAGACCTCCTAAACCAACATCCCACCAAGCCTCTCTATAGAGGAATTTTTTAATGGTATAGCTCTGCACAGACTTTCTTCTGACCAGTTTTTGGCGTTATCGGAGCACTTCACAGACACTAACATTTACACAATTATCTGTCTGGTTTTTTTTTGTTTTTACTATTGAACTATATTATAACTTGTTAAATATGTGATTACTCAAAAGCTAAAGTTAATATGGGGTTCAGAGATTAGCAGAATTTGACATCTTTGCAACATACGTCTCTACATGCAATACTTTTAGAGGTGCTTTATCAATACCCCATTTCCTTGGTATCTTGTACTGAGCAATCAGATTGGTCATTTTGAAATTATCATCAGCCGCAAAGTGGAAATGGGGTTAAAAGTTTAGAGGTGACCAGGGCAAATTTCTACTTAAGATATCTAAATTTGTACTTCCCAATTGCTAGTTGTGAGTGGAAATTCTGAGCCCTGATATTGATTACATTAATGATGCAATTTTTGCAGTAGCGTAGCATTAAGAAGACCTGGCTATAGAAATAGGATTTATCTTGCTACCGGAGTGTAAAGTTCAAACTCCCTTACAAAAGGTTTTTTTTTTTTTTTATACCTGTCTTATAAGTTACTGAATCTAAGATGGGCCCACTTCAGTTATTGAAATATTCGTTTTAAAATATTTAATGGAAGGTACCTCTTGTGTGATCTCTTATCTCTAAAAAGTGCTTGTATACTCTAAATACTTGAAACTGTCACTTTCCTGGCTACTGAGTGCACACAAAATCTTATCAGTAAAAGTAATTTAAAAAGCTGAAGGAAAAATAAATTCAGTATTTCCACTACACCGCATTACATACATACCAATTCTAACCTTGTAGCTTCAAGGCTCCGTAAATATACATTCCTTATGGAGTCTCACTGGTTTTAAGACTGCGTATTGTATGCTGAGGAACATTTTATATCATTTCATTATTTTTCAATATATATGTTGGTTTTTTTTTGTTTTCTTTGTGTTTGAACTTTATTTTAACAGGCCGTTCTATATATATTCCGATCATTTTAAAGTTTACTTAGGAAGAAGACAAACACACATAATTTTTTTGGGACAACCTGTATATTATACTATCATTTTTTTCCCGAAAATAAGACCGGGTCTTATATAAATTTTTACTAAAAAACAAAACAAAACCACAATAGGGCTTATTTTTGGGGGATGTCTTCATTTTTTGGGGAAAATGGTAGCAAGCATTGCAAGAAAGCAGATCTACGTTCAAACCGGTGTCAGGGTCATAGGTGCCCAAGGCTCATTGATACACACTGGGAGCAAAGGCTTGCCTGTCCGTTCTGAGCACACAGAAGAGCTACAGTAGCTCAAATTGCAGATAAACTTAATGCTAGCCATGATAGAAAGGTCTCAGAACACACAGTGCTTTGGCGTTTGCTGCTTAGGGTGCGGTGTACCGCGGACCGGACAGAGTGCCCTTGATGACCCCTGTCCACCCCTTAGAGTGCTTTCAATGGGGACATGAGTGTCAGAACTGGACAATGGAGCAATGAGAGAAGGTTACCTGGTCTGATGAATGATATTTTTATTCTGATCAGGTGGATGGCAGGGTGCATAATTTACCTGGGAAAGAGATGGTATCAGGAAGAAGGCAGAATGGCAAATGCAGTGTTATGCTTTGGACAATGTTCTGCTGGAAAACCTTGAACCCTAGCATTTATGTGAATGTTACTTTGACATGTACCCTCTACCTAGCGATTATTGCAGACTGCGTACACCTCTCAATGTCAATGGTGTCTCATGGTGGCAGTGGCCACTTTCTGCAGGAAAATGCATCCTGCCAAACTGCAAAAACCAAAGAGTTCAAAGTGTTACCTTGACCTTCAAATTCCTGTGATTTCGATTCAATTTAAAATATGTGGGATGTGCTGGAACAACAAATCTATCTAAGGAGGTCCCAACTTGCAACTTGCAGGACACTAAGGATCTGCAGCTAATGTCTTTGTGGCAGATGCCACAGGACACGTTCAGAGGTCTTGTGGAGTCCATGCCGCAAGAGCTGTTTTGGCAGCACGAGGGGGAACTACACAATATTAGGTAGGTAGTTTTAATGAAGTGACTGATCGGTGTACGTACATAGTACATACTAATGTAGGCTGAAAAAAGGATGAGTTCATGTTCCGACTTCCACTCTTTCATTCCCCTGTGTTACCTCTGTTGATCCATTAAAAGTGAAAAAAAACTACATGACATTGGTAACTCATGATTAAAAGTGAACAATTAATCTGTGCTAATTTGTGCCGTTTTGGTGATATTGTGCCTTATATTTGAACAAACACTACCCACTTTGCACCGCAGGTTACTCAATTGTTTAAAACAAATATACCATTTGTTTGTGCTGTGTTGTACTGAATGCTCAAAATCTGAATACTGACCGAATGTGAACCAAAACTTAATGATAAAATACCTTTCAATACAGTCGCAATTTGGTTGGAATTTGGTCGACTGAATTCCGACCAAAATAAATGGTATTTTACCATTCAAATTTTGTCCACATTCCATCAGTATTCAGATTCTGAGCGTTCCATTAGCTTTGAGCATTCGGTTGCATAGTTGAAACATTTGGTCTGGCTAATCTCTGAGTTATTCTTATAGAAACAAATGTCTCTGCTCACAAGAACAGTTTCATGTGCCAGCCATCTATCCAGTAGGTACTCCATGAAAACGGACACTGTGAATCTGCCAGCAGCAAACTCAAAGAGGAAAACACAGGCAACATTCAAGGAAAACACAAAACAAATGGGCCGCTTGTCCACAGCCTGTTTCAGTTGTTTCTTAATTCAGTTATATAGCGATTCGAAGTTATGTTATTTGGACAACCTGATGATCAGAAAAGATTCGGACAATTCCCAGTTTGTTTGTGTCACAATGCGAAGGTAAGTTAGCACACATACTTGAACCAACAGCTAACTGATAGTAACATGTAGACTTGAGCACTGATGAAATTTGGTTGCAGAAAAATATTGTTTATTCTAAATGGAATATTGACCGTTTGACCGTTTTCAGCCAATTTTTTTCGTTTCGAAATTAGTATAGTTTTGGAATTTCAGTCGGACAAATTAGCATTCTGCGATCTGTGCAGCGGCTGCATCTTGCAGGCTTTTAGCAGATTACTCCTGAAATTGGTCACCTTGTGGAACTGCCATATTTAAGGGTACCAAATTAGGGAGCGGTTTAGTAGAGACCTCCTTTATTTGGTATCCTTATGGCAATCCCACATGAGGATTAAAGGAACACTTTAGGGTTAAGAATGCAAAGATGTTCTCCTAACACTATAGTGTCCCTTTGCCCCAGTCTTAACTCTGCAATGTAAACATTTCAGATTCTATAAAACTGCAATGTTTACAGCAGCAAGGCTCAGAGGACAGGTATACTGCATCCAGATCACTTCAATGAGATCCGTGTCTGTTTCCCTCCAAGTCAATGGCATCACTATCCGCTATACCTCACATGCCTAATGCCTTGATGTTCTCTTTGATTCTAACCTCTCCTTCCGCCATCTTGTCAAGTCAATCGCCAAATCCTGCCGCTTCCATCTCAAAAACATAACTCGCATCTGCCCCTACCTATGGCTAAGGTGCTAGCCCATGCTGCTATCGTCTCCCGCCTAGACTACTGCAATCCACTTCTCACTGGTTTTATGCATTAACAATAATAACTGCCATTTTGGTGCCCCTCAAAATTCTGAATAGTTCTTAATATCTGCTAGACATATTTTCCATTGGATGTAATGTTTTTATATTGTTTACATCTATTCAGTTCAAACGATGCAAACGTAATATTCAATATGCTTACTTTGCAATTCTTACACCTGCATACAGTATGCTTAACACAAACTATTCATGTTTTAGCAGGGGTATCAAATGCTTTTCTTTGTATCCTGACAACAGCTGTATGATGGATTGCACATATATGTGTAAT
The DNA here is from genome assembly GCF_036172605.1 of Pelobates fuscus. Taxonomy (NCBI): domain Eukaryota; kingdom Metazoa; phylum Chordata; class Amphibia; order Anura; family Pelobatidae; genus Pelobates; species Pelobates fuscus. The sequence goes on from NC_086320.1 coordinate 301,270,807, forward strand.
GCACAATGGGAGGTTTTCAATAGCCTGACCTTCTTCGTTGAGATCATATTGGAAGAAGCATTTATCGCTCACTCTTTTTTAAATCTTATTTATAGAAACCTGTACACATATACACTGCGATTTTCATTCTTAGAAAAAGAATCAGATTGAGGCATTCATTAACTTGATTCGGGACATTGACTTTAACTTAAAAAAAATCCATTCTACTTTTGTTTGAAGTCATTTGCGTTAGATAAATGCCTTTATGAAATCAGATGTTTCCATTTCCGTTGTACTAACCAACAGATGGTCAAATCTTCAGTTATGCTTCTTTTAATCAGTTATTGTTTTATCTTAATTATTTAAATATGTAAACAATATTAACAAGCCTAGAAATAGAAAAAAAATAACCTTACTTTGATCTCTACTTCTTATTATTTTAACATATCTTTGAAATTGACAAACTTTTGTTTTGACTTTGTCATTTAATAAAGAACTAATGCATTCCTACACTTCAGGCATACAAGCATTTTCTTTATTTTCTTTATCATATAAAATTAATTTGTTTTCATCTGTGACAAATAGACAGGCCTTTGGATCAAACAATTTTCAGAGTCTGTTGTTATAAACATAATGTAGTATGAACTATACTCATAACTGAAATAAACTCTATCACAGTTATTCACTAAAGTCTCATTTGGGCTGCAAAATCCAAGCATTGTTGGTGAAATTCATCAGTGTCTGGAGTTTGTAAATCATGCCAGAGTGTGTTCTGAATTTTAGTTGGGCTGCTTGCCTCTAGCTGGGAAAGCCCTTTCAAAGGTCCTTTTAAAGGCTAGTAAACCAAACAATCAGAGAGCTCTGATAGTCAAGTCTTGAGGGAACCAATTAGAGCGCTCTTGGTCATATTGCAATGCGTGGGAAGTTTTCCACCCTTTGCATGAGCTTTCATAGCACCCAGCCCCCTATATTATATTTAATTAGTGACCCCACTTTCCAGCATTGTTGGGGGTCAGTGGAGTCCCTTTTATTTTATAGCTACTAGGGTCCCCACCCTCTGGCATGGGTGGGGGCTGGGGGAGAAGACACTAGATCACCCCTTAAAATTAACTCCTGTTATTTTCTTACAGGCCCCATCCCATGGGATTACACTTTATTTATTTTTTTTGCAACTTGGCAGCAGTTCCTGCCCAGTGGCTAGTTTTACAGGTTTAATAGACATGTTCCCACCTGCTGGATGGCAGATGGGCTCATATGGAGCTACATTATAGCAGTCTTATTAACCCCCATAAGATTTTTATTTATTTTGAACAGTTTCCCGGTGGCGGTTTGCTAGCAAGCACTGGCCAGTCGCTACATAATTAACCCCTGCACTGTTGAGGGTGTTTCACTACTTGCCTGCTGGCTGCTAGCGCTACCAGCGGGCACATAGTTCTTTAAATTATTAAAGCAATTGAATTTTAATTTGCGAACGTGCATCCTGGTGGATGCATTCGCTTTATCATCAGCCGCCAATCTCCAATTCCAGTCCTGTAAATTGGTTTGAATGCTGAGATCACTGATTTTCTGTGCTCATGCAAATGAATGTTACAGAATTGATCCAAATGATCAAATCATGCCCGCAGTTGCCTTTAGTAAATATGAGAAAGCCAATGTTGTCGGAATTAATTCATTTTCACAGGATTTTATCCAATGAATAACCCCGTATGTAATTTGCTACCAACTGCTCCCATTATTTGTGATCAGGTAAAGTTCTGGTGCAATTGTTATAGAGTGATAATCCGACTTAAAAGACAACATCAAAACATGTTTTATATATTTTATATACTAATCCTTTCATTAAGTTCAAAGGAAATAGATAATGAAAAATAAATAAAAAGGAAAGCATTTAACAGACAAATTAGAGGCATCCTGTAGAAGATATAAGTGAGCCAATAATGCATGCAAAAAGGTGATTAGATGGGTTAACTAGAAAATGAGAAGGTGGTAGGCAAAGAGAGCAAAACCAACCGAAAAAATTATTGGATTTTCCCAAAGTGTTTGAAACAATTTCACACACTAGGTTAATTTCAAACTAAAAGAAATTGGTCTAGATGCAAATAGTTGTTCTTGGGTAGAACATTTTCTTGAGTACAGAGAATATTCATCAAGATTTTATAGCTAGACAAAAGTGGTAAGTGATATCCAGGGTTCTATTCTGGGACCACTTCTATTTAACATATTTATAACTGATTGAAATGCACATTGAAAGCCATGTTTCAGTGTTTGCAGATGACACAAAACTCTGTAATATAATACAATCTGAACAGGATATTACTTTGCTGCAGAGTGATTTTGATAGATTCACGTACACACAAGATGAATTTGGGTATTGTTATAGACAACAACTAGGCAACAATGTACAATGTCAATCAGCAGTTGCTAAAGCCAATAAGGTACTGTCATGTATAAAAAGGGACATTAACTCTCGGGATGCAACTATAATCCTGCCTCTTTATAAATCAATGGTAAGACCACACCTTGAACATGCTGTGCAATTTCGGGCACCAATTCTAAAGAAGGATATTATGGCACTAGAAAAAAGTTCAAAGGTGGGCAACAAAGTTAATAAAAGGAATAGAACATTTTAGTTATGAAGAAAGGTCAGCAAATTGAAATCTGTTTAGTTTAGAAAAATGGCGCCTCAGAGGGATATATACGATAGCATTATTCAAATATATTCAGGGCCAAAATAAACTATTGTCTGGAAATCTTTTCATAAACAGGTCTACACGAATTCAGACTGAAAGAAAGGAGAGTAAGGATTTGGAATTCTGTTCCTGAAGACGTCATTTTAACAGAGTCTGTACAGATGCCTGTTAGGTTAAAGAAGAAGTAAAATCTGTCAGGAAGATCACAGATCCCGTCAACAGTATAGGAATCACAAAGAAGGCTGGGCTGTAATTGCCATTGGTTAATCTGATGTTTGCTTTAAAGGATCAAGATTACAAGAAAAGCAGTGTACACATTGACCGTTGCAGTGTAGTAAATGTATTTGGAGCCATTCTAATAGAGTGAATGCCATTCTTTATGATGTCTATATAAGCGCTGAATGTGTAAAGCAACAGATGTCTATTATATCCAGTTGTGCCCCTTTTTCACAATTGTGCCCCTTTTTCCATATCTCCTTCCCACACTTGTGTTCCTTTTCCCATTCACTCTTCCCCCAGTTAATTTACTCTGTTCACACCCCTATTTCTTGATAAAAAAGAACTGGATTGGTCTGAAGATCATCATCAGCAGAGCTGCGGTAAGGGACTGTCTCACTTTTGGACTTACCCTTGTGCTTCACCCTGGATGCAACCCATCCCTCCCTCCTCCTAAACAGGGTCAGGGGATAATAACCTGGTATTTAAACTTTAAATACCTGTGCCTGCTTATATAGGTTCCTTCCATTATGAAAACCCTATTGTACACTGTGATTAGTCAGCTTGCAAAGTCAACGTACTAAAGAGCATTGCCAGTCAAGTCTCACTTTTGCAAGCCTTGTCAGGTAAGTGACAGTTTTGACATTACCCTATACTTTTTGACACTGAGGTCTAATGGGCTCCAGACATGTTTTGACATTATTTTTAATTTGGCACTGTATCCTCTGCTAATAGTCGTAAGTCAGCTTGTGAACTTTACTACTTTGTATCCAAGATTTTTGTTACAGTTTTTGTTTGTACTTTTTGGCACAGCTAATTTTCCTATGTTTCTGTTTATGCAGCCCTAGCCACACCTCCCCTGGTTAGCTGTCACACAGTCTGCATAAAAAATGGTTTCAGTTTCAATCGGATATTAGCTTGCTTTAGAAATGTTTATCTTCTGCTCTGCAATTTGAACTTTAATCACACACAGGAGTCTCCTGCAAGCTCTAGAAGGGTATTACATTCTAAATGAAACAGAATGTGCAATAAAGGAAGCTTACTTTTTAGATCTCTCTTTACAGGAAGTGCTAAGGAAGAGTGACAAAAGTCACATACAGGGTGCTGTATAAACTGATTTAACTCCTAAATGGCAGAAAATTGAGCAGTGAGACTGCAGGGCATGATCTATACACAAAAACTGCCTCATTAAGCTAAAAGTGTTTTGGTGTCTATAATGTTCCTTTAATGCTACATAGTGATGGACAGTAATTTTAATGTACCAACATAATCAATTACTATGCATTTGGTAAAAAAAAAAAAAAAAAAAACCCTCCCCCCCAAAACAAAACTAAGACGTTATTTTCAAAGCCATTTTTTTTTGTCTGCTAGTAGTTTTTCCATATTTTATGGAAATACTTAGTTTCTTCATTTACAATGATAGATTTTTATGGAAAGATTAATTATTGGTGAACTTTGTGGAGTTTGTTATTATACCATATAAATATGGAAATTAGAGTTGAGATTACCCTAGTGCGATATAGCAGGATGTGACACGTCCCATTCCCTTTTGCACATGATAATTATTAATCAAGTGGAAAGGACGTTCCTTTTAATAGTGAATATTCTCTAAAGGCTAATCTTTTATCCGAACTGCAGCAGTTCCAACCTTCTCCTCCCCATAACAATAAAATGTAAAATTAACTACTCCACTTGACGAGTACCAGTAAAAACTGATGTCTGCTGATCAGGGCGGCCACATACAGGGTTAAAAAAAAAAAAAAAAAAAAAAAAAAAAAAAACAGAATTGCAACTGATGTAAAAAAAAGCAAGGATACCTTACCTTCTAAGCTGATCAAACTGTTACAGGAGGATTAAACTGTAAATTGGTTTACAATACAGGCTAACGCCATCACAATTGATTTGGAGAGTTAACAAGCATGAACAGAACAAGTGGAAATTTAATTGAAATAATTAAGCACAACATTTTACACCTGCCAGATGTGAGGTGGAGAAAAATATGTTTTCAAAGTCATTAACCCCTTAAGGATGGCGGATATAAATGTATTATATATATATATACAGGGAGTGCAGAATTATTAGGCAAGTTGTATTTTTGAGGATTAATTTTATTATTGAACAACAACCATGTTCTCAATGAACCCAAAAAACTAATTAATATCAAAGCTGAATATTTTTGGAAGTAGTTTTTAGTTTGTTTTTAGTTTTAGCTATTTTAGGGGGATATCTGTGTGTGCAGGTGACTATTACTGTGCACAATTATTAGGCAACGTAACAAAAAACAAATATATACCCATTTCAATTATTAATTTTTACCAGTGAAACCAATATAACAGCTCAACATTCACAAATATACATTTCTGACATTCAAAAACAAAACAAAAACGGGGGGCGGAGCCTGACTGCCAAGGAAGCCAGACGTGCTCTGCTAGAGCTCCTGCATCTGGCCCCAATAAAGCGAGATTTACACCCGGGCCACCCATCAAAGAGACCGCAATACGCACTCATGCTGCCAAGGGGTCTTCGGTGCACAGGAGGATACCCGTTGTGAGCCTGTCCGGACCCGGTACGCCCTGATAGTGGCCAGCGGCCTACACAAGCCTGAGCTCTGGAGAGACGGCCGCTCTCCGAGCTACTTCATATGCTGTGTGATCCCGGTGCACAAAGCTATCTTCTCTCCCCCCCCCCTCTGGACCGGCGGGGGTTATCCCGGTATCCACTGGCTGGCACCTCTGTCGACCTTACACAGCTATCTTACCACGACGCCTGCTCATGGCTGACTCACCTAAGATGGCGGCCAGGCCTCTGCTCCACCAGCCGGACCTGAATCAGCCCATGGAGACACGAGGAGGGGCGGCTGAGTATGTGCTGGAGCGCATAGATGCGACCTTTGCTGATTTCTGGGCCAAATTGGAGGCTCTTATTGAAGCGACACCAAATGAATCTCGTGAAGGAGAACAACCCAGAGAGTCACTCCATACGCCTGCTAACAGCCAAGCGGGTCCCACGGGTCATCCTACTACACGAAGCGGCATGCATATGCATAACCGCCCCCCCCCCCCCCCGCAAGGCTAACAAAGCGAGAAACCGCAAGAAGTCACAGCGACAGGCAACGCTCCTCCGACAGACCCAGCAACACGGACGCTGCTACCCACCTCGACCATGGAGATCCGGACTCCCTTGGCAGGAACATCATGACCCAGAGGTAGTCCCAGTAAGCTGCATGGCGCACAAGAATGTCGGCCCATGGAGGTCACCATCTTTCCACGTTCGACGCCGCACACAGAAAGAGCAAGGAGGGGAGGCAGAACCTACAGGGACTGATCCGAAAAAGCGACATACCTCTGTGCAAAAACCCACATGGAACACCCGCACGCTGCCTCCCTGGGAAGCCTGGAAGCAGTCTCCATCGGCCTTGCTACCTACAGGGATCGGATGAACGGAGATACGGGCCCCAAGAACGGGATAGGCTTGACCTCACACTGACAGACATTATTTACCAGTGGCACCACTACCCGAGTGACCCGTGATACATGACCAAGGCTCAATTTAAGTGTTATGTTTCTCTTTTTGTTTATTTTTCTTCTCTCTTTTCACTTTTCCCTAACCATATTCTTAAAGCATTTCTTGAGCTGAGCAGGCAGTATAGGTGTAAGCAAGCATAGTGCCTATAAAGTACAGTTCAGAGCAAATGGGATTGCTATTTGTTTAACTGTTTCATTGTGATATAATCTGCTGCAAGTTTAGCGAGAACCACTAGCAGCTTACCCAAACCAAATGCGCAGTCCTAATAAATACGATGGTTATGCTTAACTAATAATAATAAAAAAAAAAAAGATAGGAGTGCATATATTGTTTACAGTGAAGCCATTAAGATATAATATGTTTCTAATATTTCTCTATATGCCAACTAATGACACTACAGGGTAACTCACTGCGCCCTGGGGTGCATTATCAAGCATAACAAGCCTGCTGTAATAACTCCAATATACACCAGCTCAACCAGCTACTGCTATTATGCAATCCGTGCCTATATACTATGACTAAGATAGCACAGTAGAACAGAATCGATAACTAATCGTTAGTACTTCATGGTATTTTAGTTCATCTCCTATCCTCAACCTGTTTAGTTAAGCTTGGTTAACAAAAATATATAAAAATGTGCGAATCCTCATGCCACTGTCAATCTGTATTGATCTATTGAAATACGCTGTTGTGGCGACCGTTAATATACTGTAATCATCTGCACATCAAAAATAAAGAATTAAAAAAAAAAAACAAAAAAAAAACAAAAACAAAAACAAATCAGTGACCAATATAGCCACCTTTCTTTGCAAGGACACTCAAAAGCCTGCCATCCATGGATTCTGTCAGTGTTTTGATCTGTTCACCATCAACATTGCGTGCAGAAGCAACCACAGCCTCCCAGACACTGTTCAGAGAGGTGTACTGTTTTCCCTCCTTGTAAATCTCACATTTGATGATGGACCACAGGTTCTCAATGGGGTTCAGATCAGGTGAACAAGGAGGCCATGTCATTAGCATTGTCCTGCATGAAAATCATGTTTTTCTTGAAGGATGCAGACTTCTTCCTGTACCACTGCTTGAAGAAGGTGTCTTCCAGAAACTGGGAGTTGAGCTTGACTCCATCCTCAACCCGAAAAGGCCCCACAAGCTCATCTTTGATGATACCAGCCCAAACCAGTACTCCACCTCCACCTTGCTGGCGTCTGAGTCGGACTGGAGCTCTCTGCCCTTTACCAATCCAGCCACGGGCCCATCCATCTGGCCCATCAAGACTCACTCTCATTTCATCAGTCCATAAAACCTTAGAAAAATCAGTCTTGAGATATTTCTTGGCCCAGTCTTGACGTTTCAGCTTGTGTGTCTTGTTCAGTGGTGGTCGTCTTTCAGCCTTTCTTACCTTGGCCATGTCTCTGAGTATTGCACACCTTGTGCTTTTGGGCACTCCAGTGATGTTGCAGCTCTGAAATATGGCCAAACTGATGGCAAGTGGCATCTTGGCAGCTGCACGCTTGACTTTTCTCAGTTCATGGGCAGTTATTTTGCGCCTTGGTTTTTCCACACGCTTCTTGCGACCCTGTTGACTATTTTGAATGAAACGCTTGATTGTTCGATGATCACGCTTCAGAAGCCTTGCAATTTTAAGAGTGCTGCATCCCTCTGCAATATATCTCACTATTTTTGACTTTTCTGAGCCTGTCAAGTCCTTCTTTTGACCCATTTTGCCAAAGGAAAGGAAGTTGCCTAATAATTATGCACACCTGATATAGGGTGTTGATGTCATTAGACCACACCCCTTCTCATTACAGAGATGCACATCACCTAATATGCTTAATTGGTAGTAGGCTTTCGAGCCTATACAGCTTGGAGTAAGACAACATGCATAAAGAGGATGATGTGGTCAAAATACTCATTTGCCTAATAATTCTGCACTCCCTGTATTTGTGTCTGTTATCTTGAAAGCTATATATAATATGATTATAGTGTGAATAGGAAACAAGTCAGTTAGGTTAGGCCTGTGATAAATAAAAGTGGTTAGGCCTGTAATAGAGAGGACACAAGTTTAAGAATGCAAGTTTATTAAACACATAATTACAATTCACAATTTTAACCCGTCATGTGAGTAGGTAAGAATTAAGATTTTTAGATTCATTAATTTATTAAAAGTTTTTTTTTTATCAGAAGGATACATTAAGATTTCTTTTGTTTTCAAGTATGTCCTAGTCCCACTAACACTACATCATTACAATAGACTACAACATAATATTAAAAATACATAACATATATAAATGTAATACAGAATTTGTGAGAAATATAATCAACCATGATTAAGGGTGCATTCTATTTTGAAATATGTAGTGAGGGATCTCTTAAAGCAGGCGGTTCTCAATCCAGTCCTCAAGGACCCCCTACCAGTCCAGGATTTAGGGATTACCTGGGTGTGTCTAAACACCTTAGACACACCCAGGTAATCCCTAAATCCTGGACTGGTAGGGGGTCCTTGATGACTGGGTGGAGAACCCCTGTCTTAATGGATTTTAGGCTGGGGGTAGATTTGAAAGTGTCCTGGAGATCTAAAGATACACATATAGGATGGGAGGTTAAAAACCAAAACCCAATCAAAAAAAGTGGATGTAAATGTCCTATGCATGAGTGGACACTACTCACACTGGCTGAATAACATACCAAAAGGACAATTATTGAGACTAGAAAGAAGTTGTAGCAATGAGAAGATCTTTAAAATACAGGCTAGGGATTTGCTTAATAGATTTAAAGAAATAAAATATGATATTCTGGAAAATGCTTTTAATGAGGTTATTAAGATTCCTCAAAAAGATCTATTAACTGAGATTAATGAAAGGATTAATTAACCACTTAAGGACACATGATGAAAATATTGCGTCATGATTCCCTTTTATTCCAGAAGTTGTGTCCTTAAGAGGTTAAATAAAGGAAAAATGAAAGAAGAGAGTTTTAACCCAATAGTGCTCGATTTCCATAAGTAACATAAGAAAATAGATTTTTGATAAAGCCCACTTTATGGTAAAACAAATATGTATATAAAATGTAATTTTTTAACTCTGTTTTTTATTCCTTTTTTAATATTAAATACTTTAATTATTTTATTACTAAAGTACTTTTTTATCCTGGACCTTAAAGGGACACTATAGGCACCCAGACCACCTTAGCTCATTGAAGTGGTCTAGGTGCAATGTTCCAGCACCCTTAACCCTGCAATGGTAATTATTGCAGTTTCTTAGAAACTGCAACAATGACCTCTTAGGGATAACTCTCTCTCTTGTGGCTCTCTACCAGACAGCCACTAGAGTGACTTCTGGTTAGATAGGCTGCCAGAGCAACTTTGGGGTGGCGGAGATCTCTAAAACCACTAACAACAGAACTGATTCGGCACAATATCCCCTACAAATGGGGCTCCCCAAACTACCTGATGATACCCCGAGAATCAGGAAACTTAAAAGTCCAAGAGGCCGCGGAAATAAATGACATCCTGCAACACCTGGGACTTCCCATGATACAGGCAGGTTCGACACCGGAGACTCAAGAGCCTCAACCTCACACTTGGCACCCAGACAGTATCCGATCCTTTGTACCAGCTGCCAAACGAACCACTTCGACACCGGCAGATACCACCTGAAGGACTGGCCAGATTACACTACCTCTCCACTCCAGGACAGTCTAACGCTATGTTTTACCCGCAATGTTTTTGTTTTAGTTTTGTTACCTACATAAGGTTTTAGGTTAATAATACTTAAGTCCTGACATTGCCTCAGGTACCCGCTGACACATAAACCCCTTATTAGCTGATTTTTTTTTTGTAATTCTTTCTTTTATTTGTGCATAGCGTGAACAATCATGTTTGCACTGCCACGATAGCTGGTGCAAGCAAGTACGGAAACATACATTAACATAGGTATAGCAATGAAATACATAGCACAGTTTTATTTTTTATATTCAAGATAGGAAACATGTTAGAGGTTAAACATTTGGATCATGGTTGCATAGAAGATCTGCCTGTCTCAATATTTAGTAACACAGTAAACTGGTTAATCTTGCAGCCTATGGGGATTAAATGCTAGCTGAACATCTGAAAGTATCATTACCGTGCTGCTTCAGGAGCTAGCAGATTGTATACTTGCAGTACAGTAAAATTTGCCTGAGTAGGTTATTTGTAAATCTGTTTAGCCATATTAGTTAAATTGACAGGCTGGAGACATGGAAGTGCAGGCTAAAACTGAACTCATAGTTAAAATAGATTGTGTGAGAGAGACGGGTTTGCTAGGCAAGATGGCATGGTTAGTGTTGCTTAAAAAAAAAGGAAAATATATGCCACTGTGGTTAAAGAACCCTGGGACCCCAGTCAGAGACTCCCCTCCCTGATGAGCGGTGGACATGATCCTGAATGTTGTTCAGAGACAGAGAGTAGGCAGCCCCAGTCCCTGTGCAGAGAGCAGCCAACTCCCATCACTGGCAGGTCACAGTCCTGTGTTTCTCAGCTCCATCTGCGAATAATGATGCTGTGGTGTAGCTTGTCGGGTGGTATCAGCCGGCCACAGTTGGAAGCTGGGTATGTGCTCGGCTTCACAGGATCGTGCCAGCTTGCAGCCTGAATACCTTTGGGGACGCTTTGCAAGTAAGCTGGTCTCCGCCCAAGGTCCTCGGTGTCGATTGGAGCACTCCAGGCCGGGTCTGAGGATAGGTAGGTTGATCAAATGATTTCTCCCTGAGTAGCCCGCAGTGAGCGCAAAGAGCCCCGAGGAGGGGCCTCTTTCTCCATAGCAAGCCGGTCAGGCCCAGCCGCCACCTTAAGTGATGTCTCCGCAGTGAAGTCTCTGATCGGGTTAGAGCCCCAGGGTAGGCCGGGATGACCCCCACCGGCCCAGAGGGGGGGAAGCAGGGCCATCACCCCACTGAGTTAGGGGATCCCCATGTTGCAGCCAAGAAGGATAGCAGGGCGGCGGCCGTCCACCCTACTCACCACCTGGATAGGCTTGACTAGGCCTCGATCATAGAGCTCCGTGTTCTCCCCATAAGGGGGGCCCAGAATCAGGTCGTTGACTGCTCCCCAGTACTAGCACTTCATAGTGCAGTTGCCTGTCGTGACTCAGCGCCAGAAGTTGCCTTTTTGGGACTAAATTGCCTGAGAATAGCAGGAGCTGTTGTGCCATGTGTCTGCTCTGCTTGGCGGTCCGGCCCCGCGCCTTATTAGCTGACTTAAGGGCTGCACCTCGTTCTCCCCCCCCCACTCACTTACCCACAGCTTGTGCATTATGTCCATTGTGTTAACTAGAGGGTGATAGCCTCCCCCATGCCTAGTTCCATGCCAGCCAACTAGCACCTGACAGGGAGGCAAAAGGTCCGACTCGCCTCCAATCGCCCATAACTGTAACAACATAATCCCCCCTGAGAGGTGAGAGACCGCCCAAGCCACTACCACAAACTATACAGCAAAGTTCTGCAGTTCCCAAAGCTGACAGTCGCTCACTAGCCTGCAAACTTGCTGTTTGCTTGTTTTTGTCTTTACTGTTTGATTTTGTGTTTTATTTTCAATATAAAATGTGCTGTGTCTCACTGCCCGACCTTTGTTAAAATCATGTTGAATCCGAAGTACTGCAACTGCTGTTGGGGCAAGGAAAGTACTACTGTTACACTCTGCATAACAAAAATAAAGAATTTAACTTTTTTGGAGCGATGACGTGACGTGGAGAAAAGGGGGTTTTGGAGCGATGACGTGACGTGCACGTGGTGACGTCGCGCGGACGAGGGAAGCAGCAGAAGAAGAGGAAGTGGGAATGGAAGCTGTCTGATGTCGCGTTCTACCGCAGCTGCTGGTGACTGGCGGGAGTTTTTGAGCAGTGAGAAGGGGGGAGACGGAGCAACACGGCGCAATACGGCGGGAGGTGATGTGGAATGAGACGGAGTAAGACGAAGGGAGATGAAGGGAGACGCAGTAACACGGAACAAATTTTGAGCGGTGGGCTCCCCTCTCCCAGCTCCTAGTTCCCGCCTTGGAAGCTGGAAAAGGTACAGCAAGAACATAGTACGCTGTATACTAAATGTTTGAAGTGCTGTACGATAAGAACCAGCAAATGAATTTAGAACGAATATCAATCCAACACGAAGAACGCACTAACAACTCGGGAGCGAGTCAGTATCTAGTGTTAACCTTTAAACCTGTGTCTAAACGCTTTAAAATTCCCTCCCTACTGACATTTTTTTTTTCCTGTTCACTCCTCTACGAACTCTGCTTGTTTTACCTTTTACTGTGAATTGTGAACGTGGACACCGAAAAACGATTGACGATTTAAGTTTATGGAAGCCTCAGAAGCTCCTCAAAGCTTGTTAAAGGAACTAATATCACTCAGAGAACGTTTAAGTGAAGTAGGGTTTTTTTGTTTTTTTTACGTACAAATTATTATACCTAATACCTATACCTAAAACTTCTACCATTTGAGTGAGAGGGTCTACAACCTATATATATACATATTTGTCCTTCTCAAAACGCTCCATCTAAAATTGAACGCAAAATTGAGGGTACTTTGTTTATTTTATAATCTGTTTTTTTTTTTCTTATACGCGCCAAAGGAAAAAAAGATGGCGGCAAAAAAGGGTGAGAGTAAAACAAATACTAGGAAGGACAGAGATAAAAAAGCTGAACTCAGATCTGAAGCTAAAGCTGAACTAAAATCTGATAAACGCTTGTCAAATTACTTTTTCTCACAAGAGAAAGAAAGGAGATTAAGCCAAGTGGGCTCCGTTAAGCATTGTGAAGAAGACATGGCGAACTCAAGTCTTGTGGATATAAGCGGTCCAAACCTAAATTGTATTTCTCCTCCAACTGATCTTCTTAATATTGATAGAGACACTCTGAATAACTGCTTCGATTATCAAATGGAAAAGATAAAAGGTGAGATGCACCTTATCATTATAGTTACATAGTTACATAGTTACATAGTTAGATAGCTGAAAAGAGACTTGCGTCCATCAAGTTCAGCCTTCCTCACACCTGTTTTTTGCTGTTGATCCAAAAGAAAAAAAAAAAAAAAAAAAAAACCCAGTTTGAAGCACAATTTTGCAACAAGCTAGGACAAAAAAAAATATAAAAATTATAACTTTCAAAGAAGAAATAAAGAAATTGAATATAAAGATCACCTCCATTGAAGAGAAGTTGGAATGCTCGGTGCTTAAAAATAATATGATGGAAGATAAGATAAACTCTATGGAGCAGAAAATAAATCTTTTGGAAACAAAATTGGTGGACTGGGAAGACAGGTTTCGGAGGAAAAATATCAGGATCAGAGGAATCCCAGAGAACATTTCTAATCAAATGCTGACCACCTATTTGATCGAATTTCTAAACTTTTTAGATATCCAGCTGCAGAATGTTCAAATTATTTTTGAGAATGTACATAGACTGCCAAAATCAAGAAGTATACCAGCACATATCCCAAGAGAAGTTATAGCAAGTTTTCATTCTCTTTCCTTGAAGACTAAATTTAATTTGGCCCTAAGGATGAAACCCTTAAAGGACTCAAAATTTGAAGATCTAAAATGTTTTAATGATTTATCCTTGGCCACAAGAAGTGCAAGGAAGAAATTCTTAACTTGCACAGAAAAGCTTAGAGAAAACAACATAGGCCATACGTGGTTATTTCCTACAGGGCTAAAGTTCTATCATAAAGATAATTTGGAAGTCTTTAAGGAGGTGGATAAGCTCCATCAATGGTTACTACTAAACAATTTGATTTGATTATCAGACTAAGTATCTAACTGATGGTGGGTGTAGTTAAGTTTTTTTTTCGTTTTTTTTTTATTAATTAGAGTTAGGATAAGGTCCATTTTTTGAAGTATGTTTAGATAAATTGTAAAGTGGTTTCTACATAATTACACTTTGGGTGAACACGAATTATCACGGGTCAAACGTAAGGTTAGGACAATGACCCTTTTTGAAGTATGGTTAGATAATATATTAAAGTGGGTTTAAGCTTAATTACACTTTGGATGAATATAATAGGAGATTGAGACAAAGGAATTTTATATAGCATATTTCTAACTAATATAATGATTACATTTGATAATATAGTATTGGTAAAATTTTACCAGATAATAACGGTTATTTCACGTTACTGTGCACGTTGTGATTAATATACACTTATTACATATAGCAACAAGTTCAACTTAATTAATGTGGGACAGGTACTGTTAAGTAAGGTTATTGAGGTCGTCAAGAAGACACATTTGATAAATTATTAAGGCAAGATTGTCGTTAATTTTATTATAACGGTTTAAACCAAGGACAGGATTTTTTTTTTGCCTCTTCGGTTAATATGGGATACTCCCAATATGTCTTTTGCTGATAGATTCCAGATAGTTCATAAATGAAGCTTTCGGGTTGATAATTTTGTATATTCTTCTTTCTGCTCCCTCCAACCGCTATGCGGTTGAGTTTAATTGATCTGCACCTTGGTAGGTAACGGTCAATACTGGGTAAAGGATGGCTCCTATGGAAGGAAGGGCAGGGAGTCATTGGGGATTTAATGTATTTTGTACGTGCTTGCTGTTTAGTTATGTTTTGGTCATATTTGGTCTTTCTCATCATGATGGTTTCAGGGGAGATTGTCTAAATTTTAAACTGGTATTACAATGATAAAAGTATTAACATTAAATCTCAGGGGTTTAAATTCACCACAAAAGCGTAATATCCTCTTAAAATTTCTGAAAGATGATTCTATTTCCATTTGTGGGTTGCAAGAAACACATTGGGAACGGAGAGGAAAATCACGATTAAACTTTCAAGATTACCCGTTTATTTTCTCCTCCTCCTTATATGATAAAAAAAAAAGAGGAGTTGCCACCCTTATTTCTTCTAGAGTAGCTTTCAAATTTATTCATCAAATACAGGACCTAGAAGGCAGGTATCATATATTAATCTGTGAAATAAACAATAAGGTATATACGATTGTTAACCTTTACGCACCAAATCAAGCCCCAATAAGGTTCATCCGGAAATTGCTGGATAAAGTTGATATAATTAGTCAGGGTATGGTAATCTATCTGGGGGACTTTAACTGTATTCCTAATCCAGAATTAGATAGGAGAAGTTTAATTAGGGATCATTATAATAAACAGTTAAAAACTTCAGCAAAATCTTTCAGTAATTTGTTAAAGAATAGGGGCCTTTTGGATCTTTGGCGCACTCTTCATCCTATGGAACATGATTTTACGTGTTTTTCACATGCACATCAAGTATACTCTAGAATTGACTTGATAGTCTCAGACCCAAGCATCTCAAAAATGTTGAAAAAAGTATTTATTAAAAACATTTCATGGGGGGCGGGGCCTGACCGCCATGCTGACCGGTCGCATGGCCCTGAGGCTCCAACTAACTTTAACTCTAACCGACAGAAATCAAGGACTTACCGCTGATAATCAGGCGGTATAGCCCGCTGAAATGTGCAGGAGAGGGTTGGCATCACTGTAGACTCCGAGATCGGGAGTTTCGGGGCCCTGGCGGTACGAGACTTCGGAGCCTGCGGCCTACTCAGGGAAGAAGCTGGGCAGACGGCCGCTGCCCTACTCAATTGCCTGGTTGCCACACCACGACCCTGTAGCACGCCTCGCAGGCCCCGGTCCCCCCCCCTTGGGCCGGGGGGGTCATCCCGGCCCCCACGGGAAGGAGCTGAAGCGGCACAACGAGCTCCATCATGACGTCCCAGAGGCCCACGCCGGGCTTTGGCTACACACAGCCTGCGGGCAACAAGACAATATAAGCCCTGTCATCCCACTACCTGGGACTGTGCCTTACAACATGCCACGGCACACACTTAGCATACCCGACCTACATACCCAAGATCCGCTCATGACACCATCGGGTCAGAGGCGGATGAGCCACAAGATCAGAGGACCCAGCGGGCCCTGCAACTTCACCTGCTCAGCAGCCCGGTGAAGCAAACCCGGGAGACAGCAGGAGAAACCATGCCACAAAACGGCTCTGCCAAACGGACTTACCAACTCCCGGCCAAGCAGTGAACCTGGCTGAAAATCAAGCCTACAACAGAGAGCACTACTGAAAAGTCTGTTAATGCTTGCTGGCCCCCCGGAAAATTTGTGCTTTGGCGGGACAGTATGCCACCCCTTCACTGACTGTTGCCTTCTTAGCGCTGCTGTGCAAACATGGAGACAAGCACAGAACACCATAATCACGGGCTCCGCAAGAGGCAGCAGCCAAAAGGTTAACACAGCCCACATGAGACCTAATGTCCCCGGACTCACACTGTGACTACTCAGCATACCTTGAGACTGTCTCTCCCTGATCGGTCCCACACAGATAATTGCTATATCGGAGGTCTGCTCAGCCCCAGTGGTCCTCAGCTTAAGCCTCCACTAAGCTTATCTTAAGTCACACCATTCTATGTTGTTTTATTCTGTCAGGGTGCCCCAATCCCTTTTACAACAATGCATGGTCTCCCGGTGGTATTCACAGCTTGAAATTAACTACAGTTCGACTAACCTATTATTTTAGCGTGTAATAGTGCACTTCCTTTACCATGCCACGTCTTTGTTCCAACATAACTAATATTTGACCGTTTGCCCATACGACGTGGAAAGATAGGCATGTATGTAAAAGCTTGTGCCGCAACTAAATCTTGTCTTATGTTTAAAAAAAAAAAAAAAAATGTGTGCAGTTCCTCCTGACATTTTGTTTTAACTCTAAGCCTGTATTCAATTATAATGCATCTCAACCAAATGTCACTGTCACGCTGTGTATGTTTCGCTGCACTTCAAAAATAAAGAATTTAAAAAAAAAAAAAAAAAAAACATTTCATGGTCAGATCATAATGCGCTAATAATGATTTTAGATGATGGTTTGAAGGATAATAGATCTAATTGGAGATTGAACGATCGTCTTTTAAATATTCCGGATTATCTAAGCCAAATTAAGTCAACTACTGATTTATTTTTTGAAGAAAATATTAAAGATGATCTACCTTTACCTATTATTTGGTGCGCTTATAAATGTACAATTCGAGGACACCTCATTAAGTTGGGGTCTCTAGAAAAAAAAAAGAATTCTAATAATCTTGCGCACCTTTATATAGAATTAGATAAATTAGAATACATAAATAAGAACAACCCCTCCTTAGATATTATTAAAAAACTGTCGACTATTAAGGATAATATCAATGATTTACTGATTCAGAAAGCAAATTTTTCATTAGAAAAACTACGAAGATCATGGTACTATAAGGGTAATAGAGCGGACAAATTACTCTCGAATAGGCTGAAGAAGGATTCTATCAAGATGAGGGTAACCAAGATTATCCAAGAGGATAAGGTTCTCTTAGATCCATCAAAAATAGGCCAAGCTTTCCAATCATTTTATACCAAATTATATAATCTCCCGGATAGACAATCCCCAGTTAATCTTACAGAATATTTAGAGAATCTAAAATTGCCTAAAATATCGATTTTCCAACTTCAAAAACTGAATGAACCTATTAATTTAGAAGAGGTTAACCAAGCCATAGATAAATTAAAAACTTCTAAGACCCCAGGCCCGGATGGCTTTAGTAATAAATTCTATAAGTCTATGAAGGAAAATTTAGTAAATACTTTAACGGATATTTTTAATGAGTTTATGGCAAAGGGTAAGATCCCGCCGGATCTTTTTTTTTTACTTAACGTTGTGACTTTTAGATATTATTTTAAGACACAAATTTAAATAAATAACTGACTCCTTACTGTCTTATAGCGAAATAAGGATTTGTTTGTTACCTTAAAAATACCAAAATTGTGAGCATTAAAACCTGATTAAGATAAAACCAGCAATACAAATGATCCAAAACAATATTCTGAAAGCTTCAAACACAAAAACTATCATTTAAGTGACATCTCGGACAAAACGTAAAACCTTCATATCAGCTGTGAAAGTTAACATGAGAATGTTTTGGAGTTCAACCAGGGTATAGCTACCCTGCAGTTGCTACCTGGCTGATTTTTCTAGTTTTTTTAAACTCATGTGCAATTGCTCCACTTTCACAACAGATCAATGAATTCATAATACAGAAAGAACATTTTTGACATTATTAAGCCAGTCCCTATTTATATAGCCTAAACTGTCTTTCATCCTCTTTCATGCAACGGGCCTAAGGCTCATTTCTATGTCATCTTCACTTACCATTTGATATTATACGTTTGCTTCTGCTTTAACCCCTTAAGGACCAAACTTCTGGAATAAAATGGAATTATGACGTGTCAGACATGTCATGTGTCCTTAAGGGGTTAATGTGTTCTCTCACCTCCTCAGTTTTTATGACATATCTCCATTACTCGTTTTCATGTCATTTTTATACTCTTTCATTCTCCTACTCCTATGTTGTTGTCTTTCATAATGTTTTTGGAACCCCCCCCAATGGCAATATTATTACACATAGTTATGTTCAGCAATATAAATACATATATATGTAGTTATCTCTGGAAACATTTGGACACTGACACAATTTTCATAATTTTGGCTCTGTACGTCACCACAATGTATTTGAAATGAAAAGACTAAGATGCGATTGAAGTGCAGACGTTTTGCTTTTCAAGGAGTTGAACTAAAATATTATATGATATGTTTAGGAATTGCAACCATATGAATACTCAGTCCCCTTATTTCCAGGGCTCAAATGTAAATGGACAAATTAACACAATCATATATAAAATGTAAATTAAAAAAAAAAAATGCTTCGATAATTTTCTTGAATACTGAGAAAAATAAAGACTTACATATTTACAATTGACATACAGTATTACATAGAGGGGGTGGGCATTTGATATTAGATCATTTTACTTATAATACTTATTCTCATAAAAACAAACAAAACAAAAGTACTTATGAGGTTCTTATAGAGCACAGGGTCATATATCTAACATTAGAGCAGTTTTCTGCAGACATGTTTCCCATAATAGAGACAAAGCGAGATATACCTATACCAAAAAATGCAAAAGAAAATACGCCCATAGGGGATTAACGTTCATATAATGAAGTGCCCCTTGTTTATATGTCACACTCACAAGATTATGGTTGTTTTCAAGCCCATCAAAATATGTAGATTCTCATGGATCTCCCGTTGTTGAAGTGATTACATGCAAAAAATGAAAGATAGCATAGTATAGCACTATTTCAAAAAGTATAAATTGCTTTAATGGTTGCACTTACAGCATAAAAGATGTAAAAAGGCCCATCAATACAAATCTGTCGTCCAGAAAATGCAGAGTAACGAAATCCTTGTGGAAATCTCAGGCAAGATAACAAATATATAAAATCAAGTAAAATCAAATAAAATAAAAGTCCAGCAAATAACTCTACGAGTTTCGTCTGTTATGACAGACTTCCTCAGGAGTGATGAAATGCTTCAAACCTTCTGGGTGCTTTGTCCTCCATTTATAGGTCCTCCCGCCGTTTTTTTCAACCAATTTCCCCCCATCAGCTGTCTCCGATCTCCTTTATTACAGTCCGTGGTGGTTTTCCATATATGGAGTTCCGGAGCATCTCTGTGGAACGCACGTGCGTTCCACCAACCCGGAAACATCCACATCCATTTCGGCTGTGCGGAAGTAGTCGGCTCTGCCGGACGCAATGCATCTCGCTGGAACGCACGTGCGCTCCATTTCGCCCCACGAAGATTGAACGATCATCATAAAGTAAAAATAAAAATACATGGTGTTAATAATTCATTCAGAGCACTGTTATTATTATCCAAATTAGAGGGTATGTGTTAAAACTAGGATCACACTCTGAAATGTGTTCCAGAGGGATAAGATACTCATGGTTTTCCATAATCTTAAAGTGATATCTGCATAAAAAGCTTATCACATGTGGTGATTCAATATTGGTTAGTCACATCCATTATTCACGATCTATTTGTAGAAGACATCATCCCTATATAATTGGAAGATGTCCAGAGTTAAATAGGATACATAAGATGGAATATCATAACATAACAACAAGATTCAAATGAGGTACAAAAGTAAAAAATAAGCATAGACATAAAAGATAAAATATAATATATAACAACTGGAATGGGTGCATAGTGGAGAGAAAACAGTGAGAGGGATTCTGGAATATCAAATAAGCCTAGTGTGAGTAAACAATATTAAGAAGGGGGTTAGGAACCACTCAGTTCCCACACATTGTAATACATGTCCAGAGTTTAAAACCCACAATCTATCTTGGGTCGTTATCGAACGGGTGAATCTGGATGTAAGAGGAGGGGATATTATGAACAAACTCAGACAGAGGGAGGGATTCTGGAGGGAGCCGGCCGCGAGGGAGCTACTTCCTTTTATGACGCGGCGCTCAATAGCCGACGTCATGACGCTAATCCAGTCCGACCTGCCACTCAAGTCCGGAACACGAATCAGGACTCGTCGGAGGCGTGATTACTCTCTAGAGCCAGGGTATTTAATGGAGCTTTCCGCATTTGCTCATTGCCCTGTCGTGGTTCTAGCCAGTCTAGTCACACAGTGCTCTTGTATCCTGATTGTCTTTTGGTTCTGACCCGGCTTTGTTGTTACTACTCTGCTTCTCTGTTATCCTTTGAACCGGCTTGTCTTTCGCTTACCTGTCTTCTCGTTCCCTCGACCTCGGCTTGTCTCTGACCATTCTATACGTAGTTCTTACGTTAGTCCGGCCATCCTAAGGTCCGGTATACGTATCTATCTACTCTTTGTACTCTGCGTGTTGGATCCCTGTCCCGATCCTGACATTACGACAGGGCCAATGGATCCTGCAGGTACAAACAGTCAGCTTGGTTCTTCTGATCCTAGGTTTGACGCCATGGAGCACAGAATGGATCAGATGGCACTAGCGCTACAGGCGTTGTTATCTCGTCCTAATAATCCACCAGAGGAGATGCGTAATACTTCTATTTCTCCTGTGGGTT
This sequence comes from Pelobates fuscus, assembly GCF_036172605.1. Classification (NCBI taxonomy): domain Eukaryota; kingdom Metazoa; phylum Chordata; class Amphibia; order Anura; family Pelobatidae; genus Pelobates; species Pelobates fuscus. The sequence goes on from NC_086320.1 coordinate 301,292,165, forward strand.
CAGGTCTAGAGGTAGCTACTGTAGGGGCTTCTTCCCGAATTACCCCACCTGTACGTTATGCTGGATCTCCTGAGAGGTGTCGTGGTTTTTTAAACCAAATAAGTATCCACTTCGAATTACAACCCCGCTCCTATCCTACAGATAGGGCGAAAGTGGGATTTATCATCACCTTACTCGTTGAGAAAGCTCTGAGATGGGCTAATCCGTTGTGGGAGAATGATAATCCATTAGTATACAATTATAATGCCTTTGTAGCTGCCTTTAAAAGAACTTTTGACCCTCCTGGCAGAAAGGTCAATGCAGCTAGATTACTGTTGCGCCTTAGACAGGATAACCGAACACTTGTGGATTACGCACTAGAGTTCAGGTCTTTGGCGGCAGAGGTTAAGTGGAATGAACAGGCTTATATAGACGTGTTTCTTAACGGACTATCTGATGTAATACTTGACGAGGTAGTTACTAGAGAGCTTCCTGAGAATTTGGAGGATTTAATTTCTTTTATCTCTCGCATTGATGAACGTCTAAGAGAAAGGCAGAACACTCGAGATAGAACCTGTAGATCTTCTTTTAGACTAGCTCCATCATTTCAAAGTCCTGAGGCCAAAACACCACCTTTTCCAGAACCTATGCAGATAGGCCATACCCGCCTCTCAGAAGAGGAGAGACAGTACAGGAGAAGGGAGGGACTGTGTATGTACTGTGGAGTCAGAGGTCACTTACGTTTGAATTGTCCCAATCGCCCGGGAAACGCTCGCACCTAAGTTTCTCTAGAGGACAGGCCTTGGGTGTTTCTATTTTGTCCTCTACTCATAATTACAAAGATCACAGGCTTCTATTACCCGTTTCCTTAACTTGGGAGAAGGGAACACTAGAGACTATGGCATTGATAGACTCTGGAGCTGCTGAAAGCGTTATCGACCAAGTTTTTGTCACTAAACACGCTATCCCATCCCAGTTAAGGGACACACCCTTGGCCGTTGAGGCCATAGATGGTAGACCTTTAGTTGAGCCTGTGATTTTCCGTGAAACCATACCTCTTAACTTAACTACTGGTATCCTACATGAAGAGGAGACATCTCTATTACTCATTTCATCTCCTTCTGTTCCCATAGTACTGGGATACTCCTGGCTTAAGAGACATAATCCTATTATTGATTGGGAATTAGGGGAGATAGTCTCATGGGGCCAGAATTATCAGGAGAAGTGTTTAAAGAGAGTGTCACCGCTTTGCACAGTTAACACACCTACTAATTCTACCGACTCTACAGAAGTACAAATACCGTCCTTGTACCTGGACTTAAGGGCGGTATTTGACAAAAGAAAAGCCGATACTTTACCTCCACATAGGTCCTTTGACTGTAAGATTAATTTACTTCCTGGTACTATGCCTCCTAGGGGTCATGTATACCCTTTGTCTACGAAGGAGAATTTAGTTCTAGAGGAGTATATTCGTGAAAACCTAGACAAGGGATTCATTAGGAGGTCCTCCTCCCCTGCTGGGGCTGGATTTTTTTTTGTTAAAAAGAAGGATGGCACTTTGAGACCGTGCATTGACTACCGAGGTTTGAATAAAATAACCATTAGAAACGCCTATCCGATTCCCTTGATCACTGAGCTCTTTGATCGATTAAAGGGTTCCAAGATCTTCACTAAGTTAGATCTCAGAGGGGCATATAACTTGGTCAGAATTCAGCAGGGACACGAGTGGATGACTGCGTTCAATACTCGTTATGGGCACTATGAGTATACAGTAATGCCTTTTGGTCTCTGTAATGCACCGGCAGTGTTTCAGGACCTAATTAATGAAGTTCTCAGGGAATTCCAACATGACTGTGTTATTGTATATCTATGATATACTTATACATTCTAGAGACTTTGAGACTCACCACGGACAGGTCAGAAGGGTTTTGCACAAACTTCTTCAACACGGCTTGTACTGCAAATTGGAGAAATGTAGCTTTGACCAGTCCCAGACAAACTTTCTTGGTTACGTAATTTCTGGGGAGGGGTTTAAGATGGATCCGGAGAAACTCCAGTCCATTTTAGATTGGCCTTTACCTAAGGGTCTCAAGGCCATTCAGAGGTTTATTGGTTTTTCCAATTATTATAGACGTTTCATTAAGGGATACTCTTCAATTATTGCTCCTATCACCAATATGACCAGACAGGGGGCTGACACTAAGAATTGGTCTACTGAAGCACTTCTTGCTTTCAAGACTCTCAAGGAACTGTTTGCTTCCGCACCAATTTTAGTTCACCCTGATACTACTCTGCCCTTCCTACTCGAAGTTGATGCTTCTGAGACGGGGATAGGTGCTATCCTGTCCCAAAGGTTAGGTGTGGATAAACCATTACATCCATGTGGGTATTTTTCCAAAAAATTGTCCGGTACTGAGAGCAGATATGACATTGGTGACAGGGAACTTCTAGCGGTTATCATGGCCTTAAAGGAGTGGAGACATTTATTGGAAGGGACCTTGCATCCTGTTACTATCTTAACGGATCATAAGAACTTGTCCTATATTGGGGAGGCTAAGCGATTATCCTCAAGGCAGGCTCGTTGGTCTATATTCCTCACTCACTTCAATTACATACTCACATATAGACCTGGTTCCAAGAATTCTAAAGCCGATGCCTTGTCTCGCCAATATGAACCTTCTGCTGTATCTGAGCCGGTTTTGTCTTCTATAGTACCCAAGTGTAATATTATCGCTAACACAAGTCTCAAAATCCATTCTCCGCTGCTTGCCAAGATTATGAAGTTGCAACATCTGGCACCTAGACAGACTCCTGCGTCAAGACACTTCGTTCCTCCTGAACTCCAATTGGAGCTCTTACAGTGTCTTCACGAGAGTAAGGTAGCTGGTCATCCGGGCATTCGCAAAACATATTCCTTGATCTATAAGGATTTCTGGTGGCCTTCTTTACGGAGGGATGTTAAGGATTTCATCGGAGCTTGTGAGGTCTGTACTAAGACCAAACTACCTCATTCGCTTCCATATGGCCTTTTACATTCTTTGGAGATTCCAGAGAAACCTTGGACCTGTTTGGCTATGGACTTTATTGTGGATTTGCCTGCTTCTAAAAGACAGACTGTTATCCTCACGGTGGTTGATAGGTTTACCAAGATGGCACATTTCGTACCTTTACCTAAACTTCCGACTTTCCCTGAATTGGCGGAAATATTTGCAAGAGAGATTTTTCGCTTACATGGGATACCTTCTGAAATTACTTCTGATAGAGGCTCCCAATTTGTTTCACGTTTCTGGAGATCATTCTGTTCTCAACTAGGCATCAAATTGAATTTTTCTTCTGCCTATCATCCTCAGTCTAACGGAGCTGCTGAACGTACCAATCAAAAAATTGAGCAATATCTGCGTTGTTTTGTTTCTGAACACCAGGACGATTGGGTCAGTCTGATTCCTTGGGCAGAGTTCGCACACAATAATCTCGTTTGCGATTCAACTCGCTCTAGCCCCTTTTTCATGAATTATGGCTTTCATCCTTCCATTCTTCCTTCGGTTCCCTCTTCCCAAGGGTTACCGTCGGTTGATGTTCATGTTGCCAATCTGAGGAAGTTGTGGGATCAGACTCGACAAATCCTCTTACATAATTCCTTACTGTACAAAAAACACGCTGATAAACGCAGAAGGGCGGCTCCAAGTTTTGTGCCTGGGGATAGGGTATGGTTGAGCACTAGAAACATTCGTTTGAAGGTACCTTCTATGAAATTTGCTCCTCGCTACATTGGGCCCTACAGGATTCTGACTCGAATTAATCCAGTTGCGTATCGCTTAGCGCTTCCTCCTGCATTACGTATCCCTAATTCTTTTCATGTTTCATTGCTGAAACCGTTAATCTGTAACAGATTCTCCTCCAAGGTCTCACCTCCTCACTCTGTTCAGGTTGAGGGTCAGGAGGAGTACGAGATCAACTCCATCATCGATTCTCATATCTCCCGGGGGAGGGTTCAATACCTGGTGGACTGGAAAGGATATGGTCCTGAGGAGAGGACTTGGGTACCCCAGGAGGATGTCCATGCTCCTCGTCTTCGCAGGGCTTTTCACTCCCGCTTTCCGTCTCGTCCCGGTTCCTTCCGCCCGGTGGGCGTTTCTGAGAGGGGGGGTACTGTCAGGGTACCTGTAGTCTCTACCTCTGAGAGAGGTAGAGACTTAGACGTTTCTTCTACCAGAAGGTCTATTTCTCCCGTTCCTCGCGGTTCCCTCGGTCGTTTACACGCCGGCCGCGAGGGAGCTACTTCCTTTTATGACGCGGCGCTCAATAGCCGACGTCATGACGCTCATCCAGTCCGACCTGCCACTCAAGTCCGGAACACGAGTCAGGACTCGTCGGAGGCGTGATTACTCTCTAGAGCCAGGGTATTTAATGGAGCTTTCCGCATTTGCTCATTGCCCTGTCGTGGTTCTAGCCAGTCTAGTCACACAGTGCTCTTGTATCCTGATTGTCTTTTGGTTCTGACCCGGCTTTGTTGTTACTACTCTGCTTCTCTGTTATCCTTTGACCCGGCTTGTCTTTCGCTTACCTGTCTTCTCGTTCCCTCGACCTCGGCTTGTCTCTGACCATTCTATACGTAGTTCTTACGTTAGTCCGGCCATCCTAAGGTCCGGTATACGTATCTATCTACTCTTTGTACTCTGCGTGTTGGATCCCTGTCCCGATCCTGACAAGATTTCCACAAGGATTTCGTTACTCTGCATTTTCTGGACGACAGATTTGTATTGATGGGCCTTTTTACATCTTTTATGCTGTAAGTGCAACCATTAAAGCAATTTATACTTTTTGAAATAGTGCTATACTATGCTATCTTTCATTTTTTGCATGTAATCACTTCAACAACGGGAGATCCATGAGAATCTACATATTTTGATGGGCTTGAAAACAACCATAATCTTGTGAGTGTGACATATAAACAAGGGGCCCTTCATTATATGAACGTTAATCCCCTATGAGCGTATTTTCTTTTGTATTTTTTGGTATAGGTATATCTCGCTTTGTCTTTGTGTATTTTGAGGATTAAGAGGAATCCTTTTGTTATACCTGACCTAACTAAGGGAAGTAATTATTCCTTTATATATATTTCACATACTGCACCTGGGTGGTCTAAATTTGTATTTTCTATGTTCCCCATAATAGTTTGATCTTAAGTGAAGAATCACAACCAATCCCATTATCCATTTTTGATTTGGGAATGAGTTGAGCTTTCCAATGTATATATGTTATATCATGCCATTGTTTTCAGAGTCTAGCTATCAATATTTTAATTGCTGTGAAACAATGGATGGTGAGGTACTGTTGATCCTTTTTGAGAGTTGGCCAAGATGGAGAATAGCAGTTTGAGGTGATCTTTCTATAATAATGTTATCAACATTGGCTGAAAAATCACAACCCCAATTCAATACTTTTTAAATCTTTGGACATCCCTACCAAATATGTATATAATAACTATCAACAATACCACATCTCCAACATAAATTTAAAACATTAGGGCCATTTTTAGGGACATTAGGGACATTAGGGACATTCTCATGGGAACAAAATATCACCTATTGACATTTCACATTAAGAAAACTTATGAATGCTCTTCTTTACTTTTGTTAAAGCCTCACACCATTCAGCATGGCTAATTTTAACATTTAGCTCATTCTCCCATTTTCTAATCGCAACTGACTTTTCTACAGAAGTTGTCAGTGCTGTGAGATGATAGCATTTAGACATATTCTTTACGTTTTTGACCTGCCCAAACCATTCTTCATTAGTATGCACACTTCTTTGGATCCGTCATAACTATGACTAGTTATATATGGTTTGCTTCTTAAATATGTAAATATGTCTAAATTTGGTTGACCAACTTCGATTACCAAATATGAAAGAGGTTTAATTTTTCCGTTCTTCATGATGTATATTATTTTATTAATGTTCCTACTTTTCCAACTAATCAGTGATACATTTTCAATAAGAAACTTCTTCTACCCCACTTTTATAAAGTTAAATTAGTTGATCTTAGAGTACTTAGAACATTAATTTCTACGATTTTGTTTATCTCTTTAGATAACAAAATACCTAGATAATTAAATAATTTTTTACTTCAATAAAATTATATATATATGAAGAATATTTTGTTTAGTAACTTCATCTACTTTAGAGAAAAGTGCTGCAGCCTGAACTACTCTATTTCTTTCATTAAACGATTGACCAAAGTAACAGGATCAGTCATTGTTATTATGGGAGAAAAGGCTGCGCCAAGAGATACAATAAAATAAGTCCCAATAAAAATATAAAAAGGATATATATAAATATATATAAAAGTCAATATAAAAAGGAGGATAAATGTCTATGTTGCGCTGGTGTTCTCTCTTCTTATGATGCTTTGGATCCTCCCGTGATATGTAAAATATAAAAGGGAAAAGGACCAATGGTGCAGATTGTGGGGTACGTGGAAAATGAAGAATAAAGATGTAATAAACTCACATTTGTATGAGCTATAACCAGCTCAGGTGGAATGGGCGTTCTGCAGTATAATCCCTGCTAGTAGGATATCAGGAAATTCTGATCCACTGGTGCTGTCCAATTCTCAGGAGAAGGGAGAAAAATATATAACAGATAGTGCTCTCTGAAGATAAGATGTGGTATATACAAAACAAAATAAATATACTCACAGTATACAGTGCAGATGACACTGCACTTGAGATATGGCGTGGGTGGTATAATCCCCACCTTAGGATATATAAAATGCCAGGAAAGGATAATATAAAATTGGAGTGATAAAAATATATATAATAAAAATATGAATGGCACAGAGATAAAGCCAAACGTAATTTATTATTAAAAGTATACAATAAAATCCATTAACGCGTTTCACCTCAAGGGTTTTATCAAAATGGAATAACATTTAAAACCTGGCAAGAATAAAATATATATAGGTGCACTGTTACTTTAAAAACGGCGCCAAACATAGCATCAATTAACATTAGCCAATCACAGTTAGGCATAATACATATGAAGGATACAGCTTATAATACTATTAAGAATAGGTATATTCTAAAAGTTTGGTGTGTGCCAGACATAATAGGCAGAAGAAAAATGGAAAACGAAGCTATATAGCTTGTATAATATTAGATTGTATTTACACTCTAGTGTGTGGGGTTGTGGGAGATGTAGTCCGCTGGCCATGTGTCAGTTCAGATCCAAGATGGTTCTGTCCTCATATTTGAGGAGGGGTTATCTGACGTATATCTTTTCTTTAGGTGATAAGTCCTAACTTGTCTGTTGGCATAATCTTGTTTGTCCCTTATGTATTTTTTGACTTTGATATGTTTAGTATCAATTTCTATTTTTTCAATTTTACTTTGAATTAAAACTGAATTTTGTTGGTATACATTGCTCTCTGTTTAATTCTTCTATTGTGGTCATTTGGGGGCTATCCTAGTCATAGTTGTCACCTACGGCATTATGGTCTGGGATACCCCCAATATGACCACCAAGCAGAATAGATATTCTTATCGATATTTTTTTTCATTTTATTATTCAATTTCTACTTGTCTGTATATATATATATATGCTTCTACATATGGTTTTAAGCAAGTGTTGCCCTCTAAGACATTTTATATTTATCTTATTTCCTATAATGGAACATTATGCTGCTAGTTCACCTTGCACTAATGTGATGAATACCACCTATGCTGCTATAGTACACATATCTAATACTAATAAGATTATCACCATATATACTGTCTATGCCTGTTAATACCAAGTTAATTCTTATATGTTATTCTTTTACTAACTTTATATATGGCTATTTATTGCTATCCAGCATTTTTACATGCATACTAATTTGTCTGCTGATATTATATATACCTAAGCTAGCTTTTTCTATATATATATCATTTATGCCTGTTAATACCAAGTTAATTTTTATATGTTACCCTTGTATTAATTTTAAATTTGGCTATCTGTTGCCATGCATCCTCTTGCCGACATTACATATTCCTAAGCTAGCTATTTCTATTTAAAAACCCATTTCGGGTTCTCTAACTACATCTCCCAAGCTCCTCAGCGGCGATCACATGACTCCTGCATCACACTGTCTTTGTGTGATGAGGACCATGTGACGTGCGCAAGCCCCGCCCAGGATGCTCATTGGATCTGAACTGACACATGGCCAGCGGACTACATCTCCCACAACCCCACACACTAGAGTGTAAATACAATCTAATATTATACAAGCTATATAGCTTCGTTTTCCATTTTTCTTCTGCCTATTATGTCTGGCACACACCAAACTTTTAGAATATACCTATTCTTAATAGTATTATAAGCTGTATCCTTCATATGTATTATGCCTAACTGTGATTGGCTAATGTTAATTGATGCTATGTTTGGCGCCGTTTTTAAAGTAACAGTGCACCTATATATATTTTATTCTTGCCAGGTTTTAAATGTTATTCCATTTTGATAAAACCCTTGAGGTGAAACGCGTTAATGGATTTTATTGTATACTTTTAATAATAAATTACGTTTGGCTTTATCTCTGTGCCATTCATATTTTTATTATATATATTTTTATCACTCCAATTTTATATTATCCTTTCCTGGCATTTTATATATCCTAAGGTGGGGATTATACCACCCACGCCATATCTCAAGTGCAGTGTCATCTGCACTGTATACTGTGAGTATATTTATTTTGTTTTGTATATACCACATCTTATCTTCAGAGAGCACTATCTGTTATATATTTTTCTCCCTTCTCCTGAGAATTGGACAGCACCAGTGGATCAGAATTTCCTGATATCCTACTAGCAGGGATTATACTGCAGAACGCCCATTCCACCTGAGCTGGTTATAGCTCATACAAATGTGAGTTTATTACATCTTTATTCTTCATTTTCCACGTACCCCACAATCTGCACCATTGGTCCTTTTCCCTTTTATATTTTACATATCACGGGAGGATCCAAAGCATCATAAGAAGAGAGAACACCAGCGCAACATAGACATTTATCCTCCTTTTTATATTGACTTTTATATATATTTATATATATCCTTTTTATATTTTTATTGGGACTTATTTTATTGTATCTCTTGGCGCAGCCTTTTCTCCCCTTTTTTCCTGTACATCCTTATCCCAGAGGGTTAGAGGGTGACCCTCTGTAAGGTTGCTGCCTCCTTTGTATATTATTAGCGCTAACCTACTCTACACTTTTTATTGTTATTATGGTATCATCTGCATAAAAAGATAGTTTTAGGTCTCCTGATTTAGTTGGAAAACCCTTTATATGGGGATTAATTCTTATTTTAATTGCCAGTGGTTCCATCGTTAAAATATATAAAATAGGCAAAAAGTGGGCATCCTTGAAGGGTGCCAGTCCTCAAATGAAAACACTCAGAAAACAGATCTACTCCCACTATTCTGGCAGAGGGGTTTTGATGCAAAAAACTCTAAAACACAGAATAAATTATTATGTGTAGCGAAGGAATAATAAATATAACTTAGCTTTATAACAGCTTCCCTCGGTAGCCTTCCCACGTGGATACCGTATAAAACAGGAATATCAAACATACAAATATAAAGGGATACAGTTGTTTAACCTAAAAAGACAATAAACAATACATAGTATAATATAGTTATTACCATGACTAGTGGCAATGTTGGAGGACTTGCTCAATGCCCCTACATATGAATTGGTTGAAGTTAAACGCTGGACATGACTGACAGGGCACTAGAACCGAGTGTGCGGCTAAACCTTTTTTCATATTATTGATGTGCTCCATGATTCTAACTTTGAGGGGTCTTTTTGTACATCCAAGATATTGCTTACTGCACGGAAACTGCAGCAAATATACCACAAAGTCCGTGCGGCAGCCAATATAGGGATTAATATAGAACTTTTCACCTGTTACAGAACTGAAAAAAGCGGTTTTGATGTAGAGATTTAATTGTCATCATCATCCATCCCTGGAATCCAAAAGCTTCCAAGGATCTGAACATATATCCCCAACTGACCCTGTCAAACACCTTTTCAGGGTCCGATGACATGGTCAAAGAGTGCACATCCAATCTATCCCAAGTACTGAATACATTGTTTAAACGTTTAGAATGGGACAAAGCCTATTTGGGCAACATGTATTAAACCTGGTAAGACATTTTTTTATTCCATTTGCCAATATTGTGAAAAATAACTTGAAGTAAACATTTATCAATGAAACAGAACAATCGTTTTTAACTTCTTGTGAGTTTCTATTTTTTTTTTTGGATTAAGGTAATATACTTACCTGGAGTAATTCTCTCTGCCCATTTCCATTATACACTATCTTGTTATATAGATTGGATAAATGTTTAGATAGCACGCTTTTAAAAATTTTATAGTACCTATTCATAAAGCCATCTCGTCCAGGTGTTTTGACACTAAAATCCATTTTTTGTTAAAGGTGTACTTAGCAAATTATTTTGTTCTTGAGTAATTTTGTGGACGTTGATATTATTCAGATATTTTGTAATTTGTTCCTTCAGCTAAGTTGTTTGACAAATTATAAAGCTTTTTATAATATTTATGGAAAGCATTACCTTTATTCTCCAGAGTCATATATTTTGTTTGTGCATTTGCCATACAACGGATCCTATTATTATCAGTTATTTTTTTAACATGTCTTTTAACTACTTAGATAATTTATTATCTTGATAATAATAATAATTAATTTTCAACCTTTCCATATTTTTATTTACACGTTCCCTTTTTAGTAGATTTATTTTTTTCTTGTATCTCTTAAAGTTTAAGTCTTTGGTTGTCATTGCCCAACTAATTGTTTTTAATTCTAGATAATCTATAAAGTTCTATATATAACTTCAATATAGAGGCTCCTTTTTCCATATTAATTAGATTTTTAAATTTAATCAGGTAGATCCCCGTATTACTCCTCTATTTTAGTCACCCTGTACCCCTTTTAGGTGTAGGGTGAGTGACGGTAGTCACCATCCCTGGGGATGGAAAATTGACACTTTCTTAAGGTCCCCAGATTGCTTTTGTGTTTTGGTTAACCTGTGCTCTGTATAGGTTCAAGGTGTATATAATGTATTGATTGTCCAGGTTGTATGTGCCTTTGCCCATGGCCCCTTTTCAAGTGTTATTGTTTTCCCAGTAGTGCATTGTCCATTGTTCCACACTTCCAGATCAGTCCCAAGTGGCTGCTCTGCCACTCCTTTTAAATCTACTATGTGGTCATTAGTCCTTCTTATTGTCTGTCCCTGTCCTTCCTGGTAATTACAGGGCTCCGTTCACACTGGTTGTAAGCTTTTTAGTATGGTTGGTTGCAATCCCAAGTCCATACTATTATTTATTGACTTGGGATATGTACTGTAATTGGTTACTATCCCAAGTCCATACTGTCATTGGGTACCACTGTAACCGTAATGTATGTCAATTAGGCTGTGGGGGTATACAAATATGTGCTGTTTTTAATAAAGGTTGTTCTTCTCCCCTTCACTAAGTGTTGCATAGTGCTTGGAAAGGTGACTTTAATCCTTACAGCAGCATTTTTTTCAACCTGAGATGACTTCAGCTGAGATATTGTAGCTCCACTACAGTGTGTATACGTAATGTATTTGTTTATTATAAAACCTCTACAGTGCCATCTGTTGGTTGAAAGGATCTTGAAACAGCTATATGCACTACCCGTATAGCAAGGCATGTTAATTTGCATGTAGATTTGCATATAATGAATTCTGCAGACAGGGTGAGATATTTATTGTTAGTTATTGTCTTCCCCACCCTGTGTTGTTGTGTTATTATAAGTTCCTGTATGTTCCCCCATATGATTTGGTTACTTGTACTAAATTGAGTTGTCACCATAAGTTTAGTATGGGATAATCCTGAGTAAAAATAAAGCTTTGGCTGCTTTTGGAACTGTGTGTCCTAGTTGATTTATTAAGGGATACCAGTAACAGAGTCAGAGTCATCCTATTGGCTGGCTGCTTAGTCCCTGTAGCCTGGGAGAAGTACAACGAACTAGGCCTGAGAGCCACAAGTGCCTTTGTAAAGGCAGTAGCTGATCACACTACAGGTAGAGGTGTGGATACTTGCCTGGGAAAGGAGCTGAAGAGCAAAAGGTAGAGAGGACGATACCTGCCTAGAAGGAGAGAGCTGCACCCTGGTTGGGTGGGAAAGCTCCTGAGAGACCCTAGTCAAGTGTTGTCGACTGGAACTGAAGCGTTCAAGGATCCCTGAAAGTGGCTAGGAAGTAGACAGGGCAGACGTACTCAGTCGGAGTACAGGAGGTCTGTCACACATTCTACTTAATCCAATCTTTTGCCTCTTTTATATCAAAGTGGTAGATATGCATCTGACACCTACCTTCAAACGAGAAATAGTCCCTGAGGAAGTCCCCGAGAGGGATGAAACGCGTAATACTTGATTTTACCTTGAATTTCTTGATGCCAGTTGTCATTTACTTCTGTGCAAGTAAATACATTTTGTATTGTACACTTGATCCACATAGTCATCTCATTTGGTTGCACTTTATCTATTTTATATGAATGAGACCCACATCAATACGCTCCATGAATAGAGAAGACATACATCCAAAGATTTCTGAAGGCTCTTTATTTGGCTCCAAAGTGTGAGTGACCCATTGGCACCTAAATATTTACTATATTGGGTTACACAGTGTTGCACTATGTTCTGCCATATTTGTCTCCCCTAGCTGGACTCACCCTATATATTATATTTATACTGAGTGAAGATTTGAAGAGATCTTTGGGTAACTCCATTGCTAGAAGGGAAGTTAAGCGTCTGCACTTAAGCACCTTATTATCTCAAATTAGTGCAATTACACTTATATGCACTTTATTTGATTGAATCCCTTTACACAGTTACACAGTTACACAGTTAGATAGCTGAAAAGAGACTTGCGTCCATCAAGATCAGCCTTCCTCACACCTGTTTTTTGCTGTTGATCCAAAAGGCAAAAAAAAAAAAAAAACACAGTTTGAAGCACAACTTTGCAACAAGCTAGGACAAAAAATTCCTTCTTGACCCCAGAATGTCAGTCAGATTTATCCTTGAATCAAGCAGTTATTACCCTACATTGAAAGATTATATCCTTGAATATTCTGTCTTTGCAAGTATGCATCTAGTAGCTGTTTGAACATCTGTATGGACTCTGATAAAACCACTTCTTCAGGCAGAGAATTCCACATCCTGATTGTTCTTACAGTAAAAAAACCTTTCCTTTGCCTTAGACGAAATCTTCTTTCTTCCAGTCTAAACGCATGGCCTCGTGTCCTATGTAAAGTCCGGTTTGTGAATAGATTTCCACACAATGGTTTGTATTGGCCCCGAATATATTTGTATAATGTTATCATATCCCCTCTCAGGCGACGTTTTTCTAAACTAAATAGGTTTAAATTTGTTAACCTTTCTTCATAGCTGATATGTTCCATTCCTTTTATTAATTTTGTAGCCCGCCTCTGCACTTTTTCTAGTGCCATGATATCCTTCTTTAGAACAGGTGCCCAAAATTGCACAGCATATTCAATATGTGGTCTTACCAGTGATTTATAGAGAGGCAAAATGATATTCTCGTCCCGAGAATGAATGCCCTTTTTCATGCATGACAATACCTTACTGGCCTTGGCCACTGCTGATTGACATTGCACATTGTTGCATAGTTTGTTGTCTATAACAATTCCCAAGTCCTTTTCGTGTGTTGTTATCCCTAATTCACTTCCATTAAGGGTATACGTTGCTTGTGTATTCTTTACGCCGAAGTGCATAACTTTGCATTTTTCAACATTAAATTTCATCTGCCATTTGAGTGCCCAGTCCTCCAGTCTATCTAAATCCTTCTGCAGCAAAGTAATATCTTGCTCACATTGTATTATTTTACAAAGTTTTGTGTCATCTGCAAACACTGAAACATGACTTTCAATGCTGTCTTCAAGATCATTTATAAAAATGTTAAATAGAAGGGGTCCCAGAACAGACCCCTGAGGGACACCACTTGCCACCTCTGTCCAGCTTGAAAATTTACCATTAACGACAACTCTTTGTATTCTGTTTTTAAGCCAATGTTCTACCCAAGAACAAGCATTTTCATCGATACCGATTTCCTTGAGTTTGAACACTAATCTTTTGTGTGGAACTGTATCAAATGCCTTGGCAAAATCCAAATAGATCACATCCACTGCAACACCCTGATCTATACTTCTACTTACTTCTTCGTAGAACGCAATCAAGTTAGTTTGACATGACCTGTGCTTCATAAAACCGTGCTGATTTTTGCTGATAACCATATTCTTCTCAAGGAATTCTTGAATATTATCCCTTAATAACCTTTCAAATATTTTACCAGCCACAGAAGTTAAGCTCACAGGTCTATAATTTCCAGGCAAGGATTTTGAACCCTTTTTGAATATAGGAACCACATCTGCCTTCCTCCAATCCTCCCGAACACTTCCTGAAAGACAAGAATCTTGAAAGATTAAAAACAGAGGTTCACTTATTTCTACACTTAGTTCCTTAAGTACACGTGGATGGATACCGTCAGGCCCTGGAGCTTTGTTTATATTAACTTTCTTTAGTTGCTGCAGCACATTGTCTTGAGTTAACCAATTACAATTATTCTGCAAGTTTTTAGTAGCAATCATTTGCGCATCTATTGCCATGGGTTCTTCTTTAATATATACGGAGGAGAAATAGTTATTTAGAATTCCTGCCTTTTCTTGGTCTTCATTAACTAACACCCCCGTTTCAGTTTTAAGTGTACCTATACTTTCATTTTTGTTTTTTTTGGAATTTATGTACTTAAAAAATGCTTTGGGGTTGGTTTTGCTCTCTTTAGCTATAATTTTTTCATTTTGAAGTTTAGCAAGTTTAATTGCCTTTTTGCACGCATTATTTGCTTTCTTATATCTTTTATAAGATGCATCTGATTTGTCTGATTTAAATGCTTTAAATGCCCTTTTCTTATTTTTAATCTCTTGTTTTACTTCTCTACTAAGCCACATTGGTTTTAATTTGTTTCTTTTATACTTATTTCCCAATGGTACATACTGAGAAATGTACCTTTCTAATATTTGTTGGAAGATGATCCATTTATCCTCAGTGTTCTTTTCACTAAAGAGTTTATGCCAGTCAATATATTGTAAAGCTTCCCTTATCTTATTGAAATTGGCCTTTTTAAAATTATATGTTTTAGTATACCCCATGTGCTTTTGTTTTTTTGAGTTTATTTCAAAGGACACTATATTGTGATCACTATTTCCCAAGTGCTCACCTACTTGAATGTTGGTCAAAAGATCAACGTTGTTTGTTAAAACCAGGTCCAGACAAGCGTCCATTCTAGTTGGTGCTTGTACAAGTTGTGACATGAAGTTGTCATTTAACAAGTTTAAAAACCTAATTCCCTTTGCTGAGCTCCTAGTCCCTCTGTCCCGAATTTGTGTCTGGGTAATTAAAATCTCCAATAATTAAAGTGTTACCAAGATTTGCAGCTTTCTCAATTTGCTCAAACAGCTGTTGTTCCTCGTCAATATTAACATTAGGTGGTTTATAACATATCCCAACCAATAGTTGGTTTCCCTTCTTTTCCCCAAGCAGATATTTACCCATAAAGCTTCCACATTTTCCTCATCGCATTCAATTTGCTTAAAATTTGGCTTTAAATCATGGTTGACATACAACCATACCCCACCACCCTTCTTGTTTTTCCTATCCTTCCTAAATAATGTGTACCCATTTAAGTTAACTGCCCAGTCATGTGTCTCATCCCACCATGTTTCAGTTATGCCTATTATATCATATTGTTTAGTGTATGCTAATGCCTCTAGTTCCCCCATTTTGTTATTTAGGCTCCTTGCATTAGTAAGCATACATTTAATATCATGCGTCTCTTGTTTATTTTGTGAATTACCAACATTACATAGCTTCTCTGTTCTGAGCTTGCCCCTCCCCCCGTCTCCACCCTCCTTATATTGTTCTAAAGCCCATCTCCTTTCTGTCCTATCTCCATTTTGTAGATTGCTATGACCCTCCCCCCCTACTACTAGTTTAAAATCTCCTCCAACCTTCTAGCCATCCTATCCCCCAGCACTGCAGACCCCCTTCCGTTTAGGTGCAATCCATCACTACTATATAGGTTGTACCCAATCGCAAAGTCGGCCCAGTGCTCTAAAAACCCAAAACCCTCCTTCCTGCACCAAGACTTCAGCCACGCATTAACCTCTCTAATCTCCCGCTGCCTTTCCACTGTAGCACGTGGCACAGGTAATATCTCAGAGAATACCACCTTGGAGGTCCTTTTCTTGAGTTTGCTACCTAATTCCCTGAAATCATTCTTTAGGACCTTCCATCTTCCTCTTACTTTGTCATTGGTACCAACATGGACCATGACCGCTGGGTCATCCCCAGCCCCTCACAATAATCCATCCACTCTGTCAGCAACATGCCGGACCCGAGCACCCGGGAGACAGCAAACTGTCCGATAACTGTGTGATATTGTGAAAGATCCTGTTTTTTTCGTCTTTTATATCAAGAACTGTTAAAAAAAATACTGTGGATCTTGAAGCACCCCATTGAAATCTTATATTATGATGCTTAAGAGGGACCTTCCTTATATAAGGCGATAAAGCTGGATAAATAGATATACCTTTTTTTTTTTTTGTTAACAGAATCTCTCTACTAGCTCTGGGGATTTGTTGTTTACATACTATAATATCTCTAGGTGTAGTACTAAAATGTTTTGTGGTTTTCTTAACCCCTTAAGGACCGGACTTTTTTAGCGATGTTGTACATTTGCGACCAGGCATCTTTTTGACACTTTTGTGGTGTTTGTGTTTAGCTGTAATTTTCCGCTCTCTCATTTACTGTTCCCATACAAATTATATATTGTTTTTTTTCAGGACAAAAGGGGCTTTCTTTACATACCATTATTTATATAATCTCATGTAATTTAATTTTAAAAAAAT
The DNA here is from genome assembly GCF_036172605.1 of Pelobates fuscus. NCBI lineage: Eukaryota > Metazoa > Chordata > Amphibia > Anura > Pelobatidae > Pelobates > Pelobates fuscus. The sequence goes on from NC_086320.1 coordinate 301,309,146, forward strand.
TAAAAAATATGATGAAAAATTGAAAAAAAATACACGTTTTTTGAATTTTATGTGAAAAATCTTTTACTCATCTACAAAAGCGAATGAAAAAAAACTGCTAAATAGATTCAAAATGTTGTCCTGAGTTCAAAAATACCCAGTGTTTACATGCTTTTTGCTATTTTTTTGCATGTTATAGGGCTATAAGTACAAGTAGGATATTGCGGTTTCCAAACATACATTTTTAAAATGTATCAATAGTGACATTGTAACACTATTATCTGTCATAAATTGCTAAATAACACCCCACATGTACATATTTTTTTAAAAGTAGACAACCCAGGGTATTCAATATGGGGTATGTCCAGACTTTTTTAGTAGCCACTTAGTCGCAAACACTGGCCAAAGTTAGCGTTCATATTTGTTTGTGTGTGAAAAAAGTAAAAAACTAAATTGAACGCTAATTTTGGCCAGTGTTTGTGACTAAGTGGTTACTAAAAAAGACTGGACATAATCCAAGGTATTGCAAATGGGGTGTCTTCTTTTGCAAATGGTATGCCATCATGGGGGTAATTCTCATTCTTGGGCTACCATACGCTCTCAAAGGCAACGTAACCAACCTGGCCATTTTCAATGTAAAAATATTTGACCCATATATTTGACCCTGTAACTTTCAAAAACGCTATAAAACCTGTACATGGGGGGTCCTGTTCTACTCAGGAGACTTTGCTGAACACAAATATTAGTGTTTCAAAACTGGAAAATGTATCACAACAATTATATCATCAGTAAAAGTGCTGTTTGTGTGTGAAAAATGCAAAAAAAGTCACTTTCACTTGCAATCCCTTAAATTGCAATCAATAAAATAACTTAATTATGTAAAAATATTACATAAATACGCACGTAGAATTTAAATATATATGCATATTTATATATTTGAAGTCTACGTGTATATTTATATAATTATTTATGTAATTTTGTATATGGACATATGAATAGTTCGCATTCTTTTTATTTATTTATATATACATAGATATATATACAATTTCATTCTAAGTGTATTTTGATATAAATATATATATATTAATATCAAAATACAGTTAGAATAAAATTTCGTATAGATATATAATTTTTTTTAATTTTTATTATTATTTTTAATTTTTTTAATTAAATTTAAATTATTTATTATTCATATTTTATAATAATATATATATACAATATTTATAGTTATTATATATATTATATATATATACGTGTGTAAATTAATTATAAGTGTATTTTTATATTAATATATGTACATATTAATATAAAAATACACTTAGCATGACATTATATATATGATATATAGACATATATTATATAGGTATAATATATGTCTATATATCATATATATACACATATATAATAATAATTTTTTTTTTATTAACTTTCACTTTAAATTTTTCTTTGATTTTACAGTTGCAGGGAGACTGCCTGTCAGCAGGCAGAGACTAGGACACCTATTGTGACCATGTGGTCGCCCTGTTGGGTGATCACATGGCCCCAGGGGTCCTAAACCGCCATGGGGAGACTGTCTGGGCTGCAGGCAGTCTCCCCACACCGGGAGCACCGCTGATCGCCGCCGGGGGAACGACGGCGATCGGGTAAGTACATTTTAAATTTAGGACGGTTCAGGACCGTCGTCGGTCGGCAAGAGAAAAATGCCGATGACGGTCCTGAACCGTCTAGCGTCCTCAAGGGGTTAAACAATAGAAACTATCTATGAACATGTATTGATTCTCAGTCTTGAGACCTAAAGCACAGAAAAGGATATTGCTTCAGTTTGTCATATGTAATACTTTCTGGAATATTCTTTAAACGGATATTCTTCCTTCTAGATCTGTTTTCCCATGCATTCATTTTATGCTCCAAGGCGTTTTCCATATCCATTTTCATCTGTGCATCCATAACCGTTTTGTACTGAAATTTAATATGTTCATATTTGTCTTCATTTTTTGCTATCTTTGTTCCCAGGGTTTCTATTTGTTGCTTTAACAGATATAAGCTATTTTGAATCTCCAGCTTCAAAGCCTCGATTTGTTTTTTCAAACTTATTTTGATAAAATCTTGTAAGTTGCTTATAGAATTCCTTTTCTCATCAGTTGTTGATTCCTCTAATATGGAAGACTTCACTAATGATTTATTTTGTGGATCTTCACTTATTTGTGAAAAAAATGGAGGAAACTCCGTTGTCTTGCTTGGGGTCATTTATATCTCTTTTTTTCTGTGTTTTTAAAGTCGCTATATGAATAATAGTATACAATAAATTGTTAAATAAACTCCTAGCTTTGCCAGGTACAAATAAGTTAAATTTCCATGTGTTATTTCACTCTAAAACAACTCCTTATCAAAAATAATTGGAAAGGCAGTGGATATTTACAGGAGAAATTAGCTAATAAACCTGCACTACTTATGCATTTATCAGTAATATGTACATATATTAAAAACATAGATTGGGAAAGTCTTTCCTCTTAAATCTTTTTCTGTTACTTTTCCCCTTTCCTTATCCACAGTATTCTACACCACTTGTACAATCTTATCTTTTATTTACCATTCACTCCTAGAACGATCTTTTGCATCAGCATTTTGCAATTACCAAAATATTCTTCTTCTTTTATAAATGCGCATTCACCTCACCCTACACAAGAGGAGATGACTATTGATTACTTGCATCTGAATAATCCACGTAGATCAGTGCCCGCTTTAGTCTTATATTATTCGCTTTGCCTCTCTCGCTACTTTTTGTATACTGCCCCACAGTCCACATAAATTAAGAAATTAAAAGCCAATTGCACGCGACTGAACACAGCCTCCAAGCCAAAGCTGCTCTCAGCTGAACACTGCGTCCAAGCCCTCATACCCCACATGGAAAGATGTCACTACCACGCGGCTAACTGCCAACCGTTCAGACCACGCCTTCAGATGTGTGAGAACGTTGACTACAACAGCACTATCATACAATGTTGAGAATCCTTTGCAGCCAATGACTGCTTGAAGTCTGGAATGCAAAGATATCACCAAACGCAGGGTTTTCTGTGATGCTTTGCCAGGCGTTTACTGCAGCTGCCTTTAGTTGTTGTTTGTTCGTGGGTCTTTTTGCTGTAAGTTTTGTGTTCAGCAAGTGAAATGCATGCTCAATTGGATTCAGATCAGGTAACTGATTCAGCAGAATGGGTCTTTGTCCATCTGTAAAGTGAAGTGCCGTCCAATGAACTTCGCTGCATTTGTCTAAATCTAAGCAAACATAACATATCCCTAAACACTTCAAAATACATCCGACTGCTTGTGTTTTCTGTAAACACTAGTGACCCAGTGCCATTAGAAGCCATGCATGCCATTACACTGCCTCCACCGTGGTTTACAGATGATGTAGTATGCTTTGGATCATGAGCTGTTTCAAGCCTTCTCCATACTTTTTTCTTCCCATCATTCTGATATATGTTGATCTTAACTTCAGCTGACCAAAAAATGCTGTTCCAGAATTGGGCTGTTTTTCTTTGCAAAGTCTAATCTGACCTTTCAATTTTTGAGCCTTATGCATGGTGTGCACCTTGTAAGGAACCCTCTGTATTTGTTCTAGTGAAGTCTTTTCTTTATGGTAGACTTGGATAATGATATGCCTACCTCCTGGAGAGTGTTGTCAATTGGCCGACTGTTGAGAAGTAGCTTTTCTTTACTATAGAAAGGATCCCACGATCATCCACCACCAGTGGCGTACATACCAGGGTCGCAGGGGTCGCGGCTGCGACCGGGCCCGGCCCACCAGGGGGCCCGGCCGCCCTGCGACCCAGGTATGTAGGTCACTGGGCCAGCCTCTTCTGCTGGGGGGCCCAGGAGCCGGCCACCTCCGGGCCCCCCGAGGCTGGCCCTGCTGTCACCCGGCTGGCTGGCGGGCGCGCGAGGGAGCACTGTCCCCTGGGTGCTCCCTCTTCAGCTCCCTCGCGCACCGCACTGAAACCGGAGCCGGAAGATGACGTCATCTTCCGGCTCCGGCATCAGTACGCGGCGCGCGAGGGAGCTGAAGAGGGAGCACCCAGGGGACAGTGCTCCCTCGCGCGCCCGCCAGCCAGCCGGGTGACAGCCTGGCCAGCAACACCACTGGACCCCAGGGAATCCCCCCAGCTCTCCCACAGGTAAGGAGGCTGGGGGGATTTAAAAAAAAAAAAAGTTTGAGTGTGTTAGTGAGTGTGTGTGTTAGTGAGTGTGTGTTAGTGTTAGTGAGTGTGTGTTAGTGAGTGTGTTAGTGAGTGTGTGTGTTAGTGTTAGTGAGTGTGTGTGTGTGTTAGTGAGTGTGTGTTAGTGAGTGTGTGTTAGTGTTAGTGAGTGTGTGTGTTAGTGTTAGTGAGTGTGTGTGTTAGTGAGTGTGTGTGTTAGTGTTAGAGTGTGTGTGTTAGTGAGTGTGTTAGTGTTAGTGAGTGTGTGTGTGTTAGTGTTAGTGTGTGTGTTAGTGAGTGTGTGTTAGTGTTAGTGAGTGTGTGTGTTAGTGTTAGTGAGTGTGTTAGTGTTAGAGAGTGTGTGTGTTAGTGTTAGAGAGTGTGTGTGTTAGTGAGTGTGTTAGTGTTAGTGAGTGTGTGTGTTAGTGTTAGTGTGTGTGTTAGTGTTAGTGTGTGTGTTAGTGTGTGTGTTAGTGTTAGTGAGTGTGTGTGTTAGTGTTAGTGTGTGTGTTAGTGAGTGTGTGTGTTAGTGTTAGTGAGTGTGTGTGTTAGTGTTAGTGAGTGTGTTAGTGTTAGAGAGTGTGTGTGTTAGTGTTAGAGAGTGTGTGTGTTAGTGAGTGTGTTAGTGTTAGTGAGTGTGTGTGTGTGCTAGTGTTAGTGTGTGTGTTAGTGTGTGTGTTAGTGTGTGTGTTAGTGTGTGTGTTAGTGTTAGTGAGTGTGTGTGTTAGTGTTAGTGAGTGTGTGTGTTAGTGAGTGTGTGTGTTAGTGTTAGAGTGTGTGTGTTAGTGAGTGTGTTAGTGTTAGTGAGTGTGTGTGTGTTAGTGTTAGTGTGTGTGTTAGTGAGTGTGTGTTAGTGTTAGTGAGTGTGTGTGTTAGTGTTAGTGAGTGTGTTAGTGTTAGAGAGTGTGTGTGTTAGTGTTAGAGAGTGTGTGTGTTAGTGAGTGTGTTAGTGTTAGTGAGTGTGTGTGTGTGTGTTAGTGTTAGTGTGTGTGTTAGTGTTAGTGTGTGTGTTAGTGTGTGTGTTAGTGTTAGTGAGTGTGTGTGTTAGTGTTAGTGTGTGTGTTAGTGAGTGTGTGTGTTAGTGTTAGTGAGTGTGTGTGTTAGTGTTAGTGAGTGTGTTAGTGTTAGAGAGTGTGTGTGTTAGTGTTAGAGAGTGTGTGTGTTAGTGAGTGTGTTAGTGTTAGTGAGTGTGTGTGTGTGTGTGCTAGTGTTAGTGTGTGTGTTAGTGTGTGTGTTAGTGTGTGTGTTAGTGTGTGTGTTAGTGTTAGTGAGTGTGTGTGTTGGTCATCTTCCGGCTCCGGCATCAGTACGCGGCGCGCGAGGGAGCTGAAGAGGGAGCACCCAGGGGACAGTGCTCCCTCGCGCGCCCGCCAGCCAGCCGGGTGACAGCCTGGCCAGCAACACCACTGGACCCCAGGGAATCCCCCCAGCTCTCCCACAGGTAAGGAGGCTGGGGGGATTTTAAAAAAAGTTTGAGTGTGTTAGTGAGTGTGTGTGTTAGTGAGTGTGTGTTAGTGAGTGTGTGTTAGTGAGTGTGTTAGTGAGTGTGTGTGTGTTAGTGTTAGTGAGTGTGTGTGTGTGTTAGTGAGTGTGTGTTAGTGAGTGTGTGTGTTAGTGTTAGTGAGTGTGTGTGTTAGTGTTAGTGAGTGTGTGTGTTAGTGAGTGTGTGTGTTAGTGTTAGAGTGTGTGTGTTAGTGAGTGTGTTAGTGTTAGTGAGTGTGTGTGTGTGTTAGTGTTAGTGTGTGTGTTAGTGAGTGTGTGTGTGTTAGTGTTAGTGAGTGTGTGTGTTAGTGTTAGTGAGTGTGTTAGTGTTAGAGAGTGTGTGTGTTAGTGTTAGAGAGTGTGTGTGTTAGTGAGTGTGTTAGTGTTAGTGAGTGTGTGTGTGTGTGTGTGTTAGTGTTAGTGTGTGTGTTAGTGTTAGTGTGTGTGTTAGTGTGTGTGTTAGTGTTAGTGAGTGTGTGTGTTAGTGTTAGTGTGTGTTAGTGTTAGTGTGTGTGTTAGTGAGTGTGTGTGTTAGTGTTAGTGAGTGTGTGTGTTAGTGTTAGTGAGTGTGTTAGTGTTAGAGAGTGTGTGTGTTAGTGTTAGAGAGGGTGTGTGTTAGTGAGTGTGTTAGTGTTATTGAGTGTGTGTGTGTGTGTGTTAGTGTTAGTGTGTGTGTTAGTGTGTGTGTTAGTGTGTGTGTTAGTGTTAGTGAGTGTGTGTGTTGGTGTTAGTGAGTGTGTGTGTAAGTGAGTGTGTGTGTTAGTGTTAGTGAGTGTGTGTGTTAGTGAGTGTGTGTGTTAGTGTTAGTGTGTGTGTTAGTGTTAGTGTGTGTGTTAGTGTTAGTGAGTGTGTGTGTTAGTGAGTGTGTGTGTTAGTGTTAGTGAGTGTGTTAGTGTTAGAGAGTGTGTGTGTTAGTGTTAGAGAGTGTGTGTGTTAGTGTTAGAGTGTGTGTGTTAGTGAGTGTGTTAGTGTTAGTGAGTGTGTGTGTGTGTTAGTGTTAGTGTGTGTGTTAGTGTGTGTGTTAGTGTGTGTGTTAGTGTGTGTGTTAGTGTTAGTGAGTGTGTGTGTTAGTGTTAATGAGTGTGTGTGTTAGTGTTAGTGAGTGTGTGTGTTAGTGAGTGTGTGTGTTAGTGTTAGTGAGTGTGTTAGTGTTAGTGAGTGTGTTAGTGTTAGTGAGTGTGTGTGTGTTAGTGAGTGTGTGTGTTAGTGAGTGTGTGTGTGTGTTAGTGTTAGTGAGTGTGTGTGTGTTAGTGAGTGTAAGTGTGTTAGTGTTAGAGAGTGTGTGTGTTAGTGTTAGAGAGTGTGTGTGTTAGTGTTAGAGAGTGTGTGTGTGTTAGTGTTAGTGAGTGTGTTAGTGTTAGTGAGTGTGTGTGTTAATGTTAGTGAGTGTGTTAGTGAGTGTGTTAGTGTTAGTGAGTGTGTTAGTGTTAGTGAGTGTTAGTGAGTGTGTGTGTGTTAGTGTTAGAGTGTGTGTGTTAGTGAGTGTGTTAGAGTGAGTGTGTGTGTGTGTGTTAGTGTGTGTGTCTGTTACTGAGTATGTTTGTGTGTGTCTGTCAGTAAATGTGTGCGTCTGTTCATGAGAGTGTGTGTGTGTCTTAAGCACTTACCTTTCTCCAGCGCCGGACTCCCTTAACGCTGGGGATCTCTCCGTCCCCATCCGCCTCTCAGCTCCGAATGCACATGCGTGGCAAGAGCCACGCGCGCATTCAAACCGCCCATAGGAAAGCATTACTCAATGCTTTCCTATGGACGTTCAGCGTCTTCTCACTGTGATTTTCACAGTGAGAATCGCAGAAAATCCTCTAGCGGCTGTCAATGAGACAGCCACTAGAGGCTGGATTAACCCTCAGTGAAACATAGCCGTTTCTCTGAAACTACTATGTTTTCAGCTGCAGGGTTAAAACTAGAGAGACCTGGCACCCAGACCACTTCATTGAGCTGATGTGATCTGGGTGTCTGTAGTGGTCCTTTAAGTGTATGTGTTTATGCATGCACTGGCATACATACCGCGGTCGCACTGGTCGCAGCCCTGCGACCAGGTGCCCGCCGCCATGTGTTGCGGCCCCAGCCTGCGCAGAGTAAGCGCTCGTGCGGGGGGAAGGGGGGGCCCCGGATCAGTTTTCGCACCGGGGCCCCATGGGTTGTGTGTACGCCACTGTCCACCACTGTTGTCTTCTGTGAATGTTCAGGCTCTTTTGTGTTGCAGAGCTCACCAGTGCATTCTTTTTTTCTTTTGGCCACTCCTAATGTTCCTGCTATCACTCTGATGATTTTTTTATTTGCAGCCTAACCTAAAATAATAGTGATACAAACAAGTAGTGTGTAACTATTGTACAAAAATAAATGAGAGCAGCTTCCCTCACCAAACAACAATGTATAATAAAAGTGCAAAGACTTCTAACACAAAAGTGGAGCGCTGTGTAAAAAATAAAAAAACTTCTTACCCTCTTGCCAATAGAGGTCAGATCAGCAATACATGAATAGATACAAGCATAAAAACGTATAGTTGATATATAGTTAAAGTAATGTGGTAGTTAATATACTCACATTGGATAGAGCCAATCAAAATACACTACTCAGTATGCACAGTGGTGCCCTTGAACGTGGCACCCCACATTTCTTCTTATGTAGAAGCTCCAAACTCAGACATAACACAGTGACACCATCATAGGGCAGCATATCCAATAAATTCAAATAGATAAATGTGACGAGACCAATCTCACCACATTGCATTGAGGGAGCCTGGTTGCCGGCCTGCTGTCTTTGGATTATGGACCGGCAGTTAAAGGGTTAAAGGACCACTCTAGTGCCAGGAAAACATACTCGTTTTCCTGGCACTAGAGTGCCCTGAGGGTGCCCCCCCGTCTTCCTTCCACCCCGGATCGGTTTTTGTCCTCCAGGACCGTGTGGGGATGACCTCTCCTCCAGGAGAGCGTATCCGGAACAAGCTCTTAACAGAGCTAAGTGATTAAGCTCAGGGGAATATGCAGAGCATAGCAATCCCCAGTGTGATACAGCAATTCCCTCCAATAACGAGATGAGGCTACGTATTGAGGGTCAGAAGAAGTCTGAGGTCTGGAACACCCAGCCTGCTTTTTATTACAGTTGTGCACATACAGGACACACCCAGGGGGAGGCATAAAACAACCAATCAAGTAAAAGTACAACCCACACATCCCCTCCCCTCAGATAAGCAATTAACATAATTATTACATACAGTAAAAATACAGTTTCCACACATACTCTGTAACTTTAAAACAATACATCACATTCACATAAAAATACATATCCACAATCAATCCATTCAGGGGAACAACATATTAAAAAATGGCATGAATCAGACCAGGGGTTCAAAAGTTAGTAAAGTATCTTTTAAAACCCCTGTCAGCATGGCTTTCCAGTTTAGACCGGTTTTACAGAGTCTTCTCTCCTGGAGACAAGGTAGAAGTAATCCAATTACCTCCCAGGACAGAGACAGACTCCATTAAGCACATGGGGACACAAAGACAGTAAAACACTTTAAAATACATAAAGTCCCCTTTTACACATAACACACAGACATTTCACATATCCCCAGATAGCTGGGATCTGAGCGCACAAAACGACCGAATAGCGCGCAGATCCTATTCACACAGTTCAATTGCCATGGAGCTAAAGTCTTTCCCATAGTCTTTCATTATATGAATAGGCTCCATGGCATAGCTATCTGGGGTATCACCGCTCACACAGGGCAAGTACCGAATGGCCCCACTGTATTTAAACGGGCCAGAATGAGTGACATGCACTCTGTTAGGGCCGAATACTGTTTTTAAAGGGCCAAATCTTCCAGGGCCATAGTCGCAGGGGAGGAGGCAGGCAAGCAGGCCTCTCCAGGACAAAGTGGCGAAGGGCACTTCGTCACATGCAGGAAGATTTATTTCTTCCTTTCTGCACAGCCGTTCGGTAGATTCTATCTACCGAACAAAACAGCCGTTTATCAGCCTCCCCAGAGCCGTGGAAAGCCGGCCGGCGCCGTTAATTGGCCACCCTGAAGCTGGCGTGTGCCTCCTATCGACCTCCATGAAGCCGCGGTTAACCGCGGCTTAAAGAGCGTGTGCCGGCAATTGACCACCCAGTAGCTGCGGTTAACCGCAGCTTAATTGATTGTTACTGGGTGGTCGCGGTTACAACTAGCCACCACATGATGGCGGTGTTCTGGAGCTCCCCGGGCAGCCAGTGCTTTTCTGCCCGGCTTTCATGCACTAGAAGCGGACACATTTGCGTGCAAGCACCGCTGAGCCTCCAGCCCCCTGGTTCCTATTCGGGACAATTTGACAAACACCTGGAACTTCGGGAGTTTATTTTATGGGAATGTTGTAACCCAGATAGCCATGCCATGGAGCCTGTTCGTGGAATTAAAGACTTTGGCTCCATGGCAATTAAACTGTCTTCGTGTGGTCTGAGTGTCATTCACCTAATAATGTACACTCAGACCTGAGCTATCTGGGGATATGTTACATGTCTGTGTTTTGTGTGTAAAAGGTGACTTTATGTATTTTAAAGTGTTTGCTGTTTTTGGTGTCCCCACGTGTGTAATGGAGTTTTGCCTTTGTCCTGGGAGATAATTGAATTACTTCTCAATTATCTCCAGGGCAGAGGGGAGGAAGCCAGGATGCATTGGGGGACGTTTTACTGCTGTATGTCTGTAAATGCTACTTGTCTGTCCATTGTTACAGTCTTCCATCTGGTCCCCTAGGGGAGTGTCCACCAGGTGGGAGACCTGCATGAATACAGGGGCAGGTAGCCCTCAATAAACAAACCACTGCTTGACCCTCAACACGGAGCCTTGTCTCGTTCTTGGGGGGATTCACTGTATGCTGATAGAGACTGATTGCCAGGAGTGTAAGCCGCTTGGGAGCTTTTCCTGTTCGTCTGCTAGCAGCTATTCGTGAGGTTCCAGTTCGGGAGTTTGAAGTGCTACCTTATTCCCTTGTATGCAGTTCGGGAGTTTGGTGCATTCACTTATATCCAGTTTGTGAGTTTTGGTGATTCTACAGTAGCTGTGCCTGTCTCAGAAAGGGGATTATCGCCTAAACGGATTTTAACCCCTTGTCTGCTGAAACGGTCCGTTACAATAAAAGGAAGAATAAAATGAAAGCTCACCTTATTTAGAGCCTTATTAGTCCTTGGCTCTAAGGTTAGTCGCCTGGTGTCAAGTTCTGGAGGAATCACAGGCCTGGATCCTATAATTTTCCCAGCATTTTCAATGAGAAGATCCAGGCTTGGACAAGTAACAAAATCATTTATAAAAGGTTTCCAAAAAGTTTTTAAACTTCTAATCCTCTAGGGCAGGAATAGGCAACCTTTTAGCAGCACTGTGCCAATATAGGATTGTTATGTCCCGTAGCGTGCCGGTCCTATTTTTTTTAATTGAGGTGTGTATGTTGCCGTATTCTGCTTGTGTTATTTATACTGTAGTTGCTTTGTATCTTTGTATCTGTGCGTATGTCGGCTGTTATATTGTATATGTTCATGAGTCGTTTGTGGTATCGTGTATGATACCGATACCTAGGAATGTGGGCTGTGTAGATGGAGGCTACTTGTGGAATTGTGTGTGTGTGTGTGTGTGTAGATTGATTTGTCACATTGTGTATTTGATAGTGTGTGTATGTGAGGGGCTGTTTGGGGTATTCTATGTGAGAGGCTGCATGTGGGGATGTGTGCATGTATGTGGATTGTTAGTGGTGTTGAGTTTGTGTGGATTGTGTGTATTTTTGTGTGTGGGCTGTTTGTATTATTTGTATGAGGGGAGGGTTATCCTGCATTTCTGTGTATATGTAGCACTGTGGGTGGCTTCCCTGGGGTCCAGCGTGGACAATGCGTGTCAGGTACAGGTCAAGGACAGGAGCTGCAACAGCCGCTGCGGGCTGCTCTACTCCAGTGTGGATTCCCATTCACAAGTGCTGGGAGGAAGTGATCTATGATCACTTTCTCTACGTGCTACAATGCATAAATTGAGGATTGTTCTTCACCACCTTTTCGTATTAGCAGATATCTGAAGTTTCACTGAGACTCCTGATAGGACAGAGCCTCTTTGGCTCTAACAGCCTTGAGTGCCGTACAAATACACCTTGAGTGCCGTGCATGGCACTTGTGCCGTAGGTTGCCTACCCCTGCTCTAGGGGATAGGGGTTTGTTAGTGACTGTCCCCCTAGCCATCAGTTAATGTATTTTCCCATCAGTCAATTATTTTCTTGGTGCCATGGGTGGAATTCAATATCACAAATCAAAACGAATATGCTCAGCCAATGCGCATTTCATTTGGTTCATGATTTGGCTACATTGTGGCTTACAGTTTTAGAATTCGAACAATCACCCAAATGACCTAAATTCTAACAACTGCAGTCTGAAACCTAATGATTTCTGCTGTAAGAAAAGCAATGCATAGTTAACTGCTTACATTTGTGCAGATATTCTGGAATCTTAAATGCTTTACGCTAAATCAATCCATGACTGGAGACACTAAATAATTTTGTGCAGTGATTTACTGTTTCTTTGAACAGGTGGAAAAATCAGATGCTATTTTCTGTGTGGTCCACTTTTGCTCAGCTTGATCTTAACATTAATATAATTCCCAGACATCAATCAATATGGCCAAGACTTGCTCTTCATATGGTGACACTACTAACATATTGTATACCTAAATGGAAAATCTTAAAGGGCAACTCACTTTCCAGAATTTTTATCTTTATGATATTTTCCCTCTTATATTTAGCAAATATGTCTTTGTGAGATCTGAAAAAATAAAATTAATTGTAAAACTTCACAGTGCTCTATTTACTTCTATCCTAGACCTGGGTGCCTACATTTTTTCTCCCTGACAATCATTGTTAGAAATATAGTAATTTTCTGCCGTTGCACATAGTAGTAGAGGAGAAACAGAAATAATGGTTTCGTTTTCCACTATATTTGCACGATGTGCCTTGGCACTGCCTGGACTGAACTGGATTGTGATGTCACTTTCTAAATCTTTAATATACATTTAAAAGAAAATGGAGCATCACATGCTAAAATTGTTTATCTATGTTATAGCTGATACTCAAAGTTTTATTAAGTGGAATGTAATTGCTGGCAAAAAAACTTTTTGTTTTTTTTAAATAAAATAAAATACAAAAATTAGACTAAACAGTTTTCTTAATTTTTTTTAAAATAAAATTGAGAAAAAAATATCCTAATTTAGCTGGAGGACAATAGGTCCCCCCCCCCCATTTTCATTTAGGGCCCCCAACCTGCCTTTAATAGATGGGAGCCGGGGGGGACAATAGGTCCCCCCTTCAGTTTAATAGCCCCCACTCGCACAGCACGGGTGGGGGCTGAATGGGGACACTAGGGGCTTTTTTTTTTTAAGAAGGGGCATGTCTACTACTATTAGTAAATTTGTAATTTAGTAAATTTGGCTGAAAGACCAATCTTGGTCTTTCAGCCTTTTAGTAGATGGTTCCCTCATATCGTGGGAATTATGGAGCTATCTACTGAGCGGCTGCAAGATGTAGCCATGGCACGAATAGATCGGAATTTCATTCATTCTAATAAAATTCCAATCCGAACAAAGTCTCGAATTGTGTCCTAACACGAATGGAGCAACTGTTCTCATTTTGTTAGGACGGAATTCGGTAGTTTCGCCGGCGTTCTGTCTAAAATGACAGGAACGTTCGGGAATACTGACAGGAAGCATCGCAAGATCAGGGAGGAAAGGTAAGAATTGTGGGAAAATTTCTCTGACCACAGGAAACAAGCACACTTTGCTTTTCCGCTGGTCAGAGGTGGTGAGGCGTAGGAAACCTTCATAAGACAAATAGTCCCTACTTTGTCTTATGTTTTAAAGAAAACTAGAGCAGACAGGAAGAAATGAAGAACAGATCCTGACAGAGGGAGAGAAGAGGAATCGATTGGGGAAAGGTAAGTTTGGCATGACAGTGCAGGCTTTCTTCCCCATGGGATATCATTGCACATAGGACTTATTACATTGTTTAAAATTGCTTATCATTTGGGAAGATATAATAGTAGTTAGTTAATTTTACTGTAAATAGACTATTGGTATATGACACACACATGTTCATATACTTTTGGTTGTTAGCTCATGGACTATCTGATTAAACACTTTGTAAAAAAAAAACTTAAATGGGTAAATCTCAGCTTATGGGCATGGTCCTCTTTCCATTTTATTTTTGTCTATGTATATTGTCCTATTTATTTTCCCCAATTGTACAGCACCGTGGAATATGTTGGCGCTTTATAAATGCCAGTAATAAATAAATGTGATACCTCAGACCATAAAGTTAAAAAAAAAATGTGTACCATGTATATCTACATCGGGAAGATGTATCTTGTTAACAGAAAGAGATAATGTAACTAAATATATTGTAGAATTATGAACCGACAACATATTCTAATAATAGAAATCGTAAAGTATATAAAACCACACCTCGAACGGAGTATCCAATATATCCTAACATCCCATAATCATCCAGAATAGAAGAATAAGAAAGGGAGAGTAGAGTGGGTGACATAAAAATGATTTAAAGAAATTAACTAAAAACTGAAGGTGCAAAACCACCATCCAAGCAAGTTTGTTTGACCTCTAAGAGATGCCTTGCTCCCAACTGGTAAGCTGTGTACAAGGCTCAGTCTGTGAGGTTGTATATTGGGTATAAAACCTCACTTTTGGTAAATGCATGTTGTCACCCAGTGGTGCTCCCACCGTGTCCATGAGAGTCTGCTAAGTTTTGCATTTAACATATTGCAATAAATTCATCAGCTACTGCGGACATTCTTTTATCAACATCATTAGGTGGAGGGTAACATTTCCCTTGCCTCTCCAGGTTCTTTATTTATTATTGCCATTTACATAGCGCCAACAGATTCCGTAGCGCTTTACAAAATTATGAGAGGGGGATTTAACAATAAATAGGACAATAACAAATAAACTTACGGGAACAATAGGTTGAAGAGGACCCTGCTCAATCGAGCTTACATTCTGTAGGAGGTGGGGTGTAAAACACATTAGGACTCAACATTTTGTGCAGAGTGGGCTGTATGCACTGAAGGTGGCACTGGCAGGTAGAAGATTAGGACGGTAGTAACACACTAATAAACGGGAAACATCAAGGGCCACAGAGTAAGCATGTAGGTGAGGAGAGATTCACAGGTCTATTATGTTAAATGTGGGTAGCTAAGAAAGCATAACGTTCAGGGTCAGCTCAGCACATAAAACGTTTGTTTGCTCTCATTCCCCAAAGACGAACTTGAAAGTAATGATCAAAGAGAGCTGGCAGTGGAAAAAGGATATAAAAGACAGCGAGAGTCCACAAAGTTATCTGTGACCAGGTTGGTTGTACCTACTGTGTCTGATAGTCAATGGTCTCACCTATAAAATCCTAGGTCAGACCAAATGTGTTTGTTCACACATTTCCTACTGTCCCAGAAACTGGGTTTGTCTGGGTACAAAATGGAGCCACCAACTGATGTAAAGATGGCCACAAAATTGCCACATTGGTCTGAGTCAGTAGTTACTTTGCGGGATTGTAGGGCTCGTCAGGGTCTCCCCGAGGCTCAGTGGAGGAATAACAGTAGTAACAGTAGTAAGGCAGGTTACTTGGTAGCTATCATTGAAAAGTCATGGTAATTATCACAATAACAAAAATAAGTTCCACTGACTAAGACCACATCCCAGCTTAACTTCTCCTCCACGTGTAAGAGTGAGCCATGCCTATAGGTAGACAGAAACTATCTTTATTTTGGACAATCATAGCATATACTGTATAAATAAACAACGTATTAGAGTGGATAGGTTTATAAATTTGAGAGAGTAGAACATGGTCACGTGTCAGTTAAAACATATGCAGATTGCATGAACAGAATATTCATGTAAATATGATATTATTTAATTAATCTCGTTACCATTATATTATCATTTTCTTTTAATCTCTGCTCACCATTTTATACCTCCATTTATGGTTTTTATCTGGATTGGAACACATTTTGCAAACTTTATGATTATTCATTTCTTTACATTTATTTTTGCTAAACAAATCCCCATACACAGGATGAGCAGCATTACCTTTAAGCTATAAATAATACCTAATTTAATATATTTGATTTCAGTCTAGGAACAGATGGAAAGTAGCAAGATGTATCAGTAATATATCAAGTTATAGAAACCAAAGAAAAACTTCTCTAGTAAATGATATGGCTAAATTGTTCTTTGTACAATATTATATTGTATTCTTAAAAAAAAAAAAAAAAAAAAAAAAGATAAGGCCAAAGGCAAGAAAGCACAGACAAATACTTTATTGTTGCTAGATTAGATATATGATTTAAAGTGACATTTGCTCCTATTCTTTTTAATTGGTTTTGTCATGAACACAAAATTCAGACGAAAACCTATAAATAATGCAGAGAAAGTTTAAAATTGTTCTGAAACCTTTATTTTGAAAGACTTAAAAAGCATTTCTTTTTAAGACATGTGTATTCAAGGTTACTCATGTGGACAAAACAAAATATGTACTATATTTCTTTTTTGTTTGTTAGTTTTTTTTAAAGTTCTTTGCTTTTAAAGTGCTAGTAGATATCAAATTTATATTAATGGGAAAATCTGTCAGTGTTGTTAATATTCTGTCTGCTTGTTACTTTTTCTTTTTTGTTTGTTTTTCATCTCTTTAATCGAGAGAAAAAAATATAAAAGCCATTAACTCGGCTGTAGATGGTTTAGATGTAGCAAAACATTGACCAAAAAAATTGATATTGACCAAGACGCAGAAAACACACTGAATTAGGATTCATAACAAACGCCAAATGTGATTGACAAACTGCATCCTCTGTAATCATTGTTTATCCCCTAGAAAGCTCTAGTAAGCTCAAAATAGGACATGCATTTGGTTTGAAAGCCACCAGTACTTATTACTAACTGCTAGTTCGAATTTTACTTTTTTCGTCAACTTTACAATGAGGAATACACTTCAGATATTATTAAAACAGTTGTGATTTTTTTTTTAAATTGTTAGACTCTGAGTGGAGCTTGAAGTCGAAATACTTGCTTACACGTAAAGAAAGATGGATTTTATTACAGGTATAGGAAGATATACTTAAATATAAAATGTTATGTGACAGCAGTATAATAGTGACAAAGATATAATTGTTAGTGACAACATAACAATAGTTATATATTGAATCCATGGAGTGGAACTTAAATGTAATTTCTCTGTCTGATAACATGCCCTAGTTATCAATGTATTTTGTGTCACCTACTGAAATGGTAAAATGTCACCTACAACTACAAGCCATTTACAATGCTGGAATCATGGAAAGAAGCAGAAAGTAGACTGGTGCACATCGCAAAACTTTTTTTGGCCGAACAATTCTTTTAGGAGGATATATTTATTTCTTAAGTTTGGTCGAATGCTTGTTGAGTTCAGCTGAATTCTAATTGTGAAACCGACTCAGGAGAACAAACCAAAGAGGCACAAAAATGTGTCAATCAGTGTGCTGCAAATTATATACATAATTTAATATTATGTATTATGCAGTAGACGGATAGGAGAAATTTTCCTCCATTTAAGTCACAGATCAAGTGAGAAAATATATTAACAGAGGGAAAAAGTGTAGGCACAGAAAAAAAACCCTAAAATACTTCTATATTATATATTTAGTAAATATATAGTATGCAAGTTTATAATGAGATATTTTTACTGCTACTCCTGTTTTTCCTTTATTTGCTAACTTTATCTGTAAATAAAACCAGCATTTAGTGGCTGTACTCAATTATTTTTTAACCATCAATCATCTCTTTTTTTTTTTTTTGCCACGGGTGTAATTCAGCACTGTAGTCCCTACTTCCAGTGTTACAGCTTGGTTGGGGTCTCTTGGTTGGGGTCCTCTACCCACCCTGGACCCAAGACCAGGATACAGCTTCCACTGGGTAGACCTCTTCTCCAAGAGAGTGTAGCAATATGATCTTAAAAGAGCAAGTGATTATAACCCGGGTAATATAGTAATATAGCAATCCCTAGAGTAGAAACAGCTGTCCTCCCCCCTCCCCCCCTCCAACACATGAGATGAGACTCTATGTTGAGGGTAGGCAGGAACTTATTTAATGGCAGCCCCAACTGGCATTATATGAAGGTCCCAATGCTAGGGGTTTCTCTAACATATTCCAGGGGCATTCCCCTCTGGACCTGAGAGCAGACTACAGTAAAAACATATACATGATTACATTGGCTCTCAGGTCCAGGACACTCCCATACAAAACAGGGTAAACCCTCCCCTGTGCCTGATAGATAATTGAGTCAGGTACTGTATTAAAC
The DNA here is from genome assembly GCF_036172605.1 of Pelobates fuscus. NCBI lineage: Eukaryota > Metazoa > Chordata > Amphibia > Anura > Pelobatidae > Pelobates > Pelobates fuscus. Next base: position 301,327,141 of record NC_086320.1, read on the forward strand.
TCAATTATTTCCAGCAACAGAAAACACCCATTTAAACAACCTCCCGAAAGTACCCCTAAACCACATGGAATCCCCACAAATGTCACATCCCCTGATAGCCCCGATCTGGGGGACCAACATATCCAAAAATCACCTAGATCAGCTCAGGGGTTCGGGATTTCCATGGAGGTCAGTTTTGACCGACCGTGCACATGGTCCTATGCCCAAAACATTTCCAGGGAATTAGGGCTAATGGTCTCTCTTTCTGGAGTACAAAACTACATAAATCACATAGATTTTTTTAAAGGGCCCATAGTCTCTTGGCAAGAGGCTGGCCAGTAGGCCCCTCCAAGAGCCTGTGGCGAGGTTACTTTCGCCACAACTCTCAATGTAAAAAGTTGACTATGATTGATAGAATAATAATGTCTACAAGCCTCTAGGTGTGCAATTTTAGTACAAAGGGTGATTTTATTAAAGGACACGGAGGCTCATATTATGCTTATCTCTTTCTTTAATATACCTCAGCAGCAAAGAAAAAAGTTTTAAAACATTAAAAGGAATCAACTAGGATAGGTACTCCAGGGGTTAACCTAGTATGCTATCCTTAGCCAATAGGAACAGTCCATGTATCCATGTCCACCCATGTGACCTCTCTTCTCCCTCTTTCTTTGCTGCTGCCTCAGCTAAGTATCACCTAATTTTAGCTCTCTGTATTTGAGTTAAATTATTGTTGATTTTGGTTGTAATAGATTGATTTGTGTTTATATTATTGTTTTACATTAATATTGTACATCATTTGCTGATTTCAGGGAGGTAGAAAGAGTGTTTTTTAAATTATGTCTTTATTGAAAAAGTTTTTCATTGTTATTTAACATAGACAACGAGTATGCTGAAACTAATACAGATCAACAAGTGTGCACAAGTATCAAACAAATATATAAGTGATAGATGGTACATAATCAAACACAGTAATCGCATATTCAATTATAGACCAGCATAGCAGCATAGCAGCATACCAACATAGATTGACCACGACAAAAAAAATAAAAAATAAATAAATAAATAAATAAATAAATAAATAAATAAATAAATTCCTTAGAGCATCCTAACAAACAACTCCCTTTCCATGGACTGAGGTTATTGGCTTCTGTTTTAATTTTATCCCTTCTTTCTCTATCTATACAGATATCTACTATAGCCATAGGAGAACTATCCAAATAATATACTATATTTGTCTAACCATTCACAATACCATTTCTTTTTCTTAGAAGTAAAAGTCGCATTATTGATCAACTCATATTCCATTGATAATTGGAATCTAATTTGGTCTATCAATAGTCTTTTTTCAAACGACTTAGATACTTTCCAGTGTCTTGCGATAATGATTTTAACCGCAACCAAAGAATGAATGGCAAAACAAAAATCTCTTTGTGAATCGAAAGACAAATTCAGATGTAAAATAGCCGAAGCAGCATTCTCCGGAATTCTGTTTGTAGTCATTGATGAGAAAATATTAAACGCCCAAGACCAGATAGACTTAACAGCTGGACATGTCCACCAGATATGTATGTAAGTACCTAAATGGCTACCACATCTCCAACAAGTTGGATCAGAAGAGTGAAACATTTTAGCTAGTCTAGCAGGTGTATAATACCATCTATAGAGAACTTTGAAGTGGCATTCCGACAGGTTCAGACAATGGATATATTTATTCACCCAACTCAAAGAGGAGTTCCAGTCGTCTAAAGAAATTTGCAGTTCTAAATCTTGTTCCCACTTCTTAATCAAACTATATGGGGATTCTTTAAGAACTTCCAGCATTGATAAGGCGACAGACATGCTCTTTTTAATGGGTTGAGACTTAAATATAACTTCCAACTTTTTCGCATAGATAGAAGACGATTTGAGCACATTTTTATGGATATAGTTTTTTATCCGCAGATAAGTAAAAATTTCCCTGCGTGGAATGTGGAAAATATCAATAATGCTCTGAAATGGCAAAATATTATCTCCTTGCATAATTTGTGAAAACTTTATTCTATCAGCGTTAGCCCAATTCTTTAAAGAGAGATCTTCTATAAGAATTTGCAGTATGTCAATTGTGCATGATTTGGGTATCATATTTCCTAGGGCTAGTTTTTTCTTAATTAATAACCACTCTTCTAGGATTTGGAATAGTATCGTTGAGTTCTTAAACAAATTCATTAGAGAGTTCTTTGTAACTATCCACATCGAGTGTTGCAGTCTGTCTGTTTGGACCATTTCAGATTCAATAGTATACCATGATTCTAAGACCTGCTCAGGGTCCTGAAGGAGGTAGATATGTCTAATAATATTAGCATGATAACTGTAGGTAATACTAGGAAAGTTTAAACCTCCGTTAGACAGTTTTCTAGTTAATATCTTTTGAGCAATTCTAGGTTTTTTATTATTCCAGATAAAATTATTGAAACTGGATTGAATCATAGCCAGCCAGGGCCCAGGGACTTTGAGTGGAATCATAGAAAATAAGTATAGCCATTTAGGCAATATATACGCATTAATAATATTTATTTTGCCTTGCCAGGAAGTTTCTAAATTTTTCCATCTTTTTAGTTTGAGATTCATATTTCTCATAAAGAACATTATATTCCTCTCCATTATAGCTGTCACTTTGGCAGTTATATATAGTCCTAGATAATTTAATTCCAAGTCTGTCCATACGAATTTATAGGCGTGGGCTAAAGTGTTTACCAGGTCATTGTTCATATTCACATACATTACTGTGGATTTGGTTATATTTAGCTTAAAGTTCGAAATTGTAGAATATTTATTAATTTCGATCATTAGAAATTTTAGAGAAGACTCTGGGGATGTAAGAGTGAGTAACGCATCGTCCGCGTATAATGATATTTTAGCGTCCATCGAATTCGTATGGACACCTTGGATCAAAGGATTATTCCTAATATTGATTGCCAAAGGCTCAATAGACAAGATATACAGCAGGGGGGAAAGAGGACATCCTTGTCGTGTACCGTTTTTAAGTGCAAACCACCCTGCTGTGATATTTGGTCCTACCGTTCTCGCTGTAGGGGAGGAATACAGAGCCATAATGGCGTCGTGTATCCATCCAGTGAACCCAAACGCAATAAGAAGTTCGCTAAGGTAACCCCACCCGACCCTGTCGAATGCTTTTTCGGCATCTAATGACAGGGCCAGGAAGGGAATCCGATATCTGTTAGCCCAGTCTAGAGTGTCAATTATTCTTCTAGTGTTGTTTGATGCTTGCCTACCCGGGACAAACCCTATCTGATCTGGATGGATCAATGTCGCAATAATAGTCTTAATTCTGTCAGCAATTATGGCCGCATAGATCTTCATATCCACATTAATCAAAGCTATAGGTCTATAATTACTAGGGTTGTTACTAATTTTATCAGGTTTCAATATCGGAATAATATTAGCCTGTAGTAATTCAGTTGGAAAAAATTTGTTTAGAGCTATTTGATTAAACATGTCTGTTAAAGGATTGATTAATAAGGACTGCATCTGTTTATAATATAGATTCGTAAAACCGTCAGGGCCTGGTGTTTTATTAATAGGGAGTCTATTTATTTGGAATTTAACTTCATCAGCCGAAATAATCCTATTTAAAATTAATAGATCATGCGCTGAAACTTTTGGGATCTGAGTGTCCGCTAAATAGTTTTGAATATCCATTAGATTAGGGGACATTTTGAGGTTATATAGATCTTCATAAAATTGATTGAATCTCTCCCCTATTGCAGCAGGTGTTGAATAGACCTTTTGGCCATCTATCAGTTGTTCTACTCGATTTTTTGCGTGATAATTTTGTAGTCTTTTTGACAAATTTTTATTAGCTCTGTTACCTGTACAATAGTTTTTTAATCTTAATTTGTAAATATTTAATTTAATTTTTTCTTCCACTTTTAAATTAATTTGTTTTTGTACATCATTTATTTTAGTTTTCATTTCTGCAGATGGATTTTGTTTATTTAACTTAGACAAGTTATAGAACTCGATATACAGATCAGATAGGGTCTTACCCTTCATAGACCTCGTTATATGGGCTAATTTAATTAGGTAGCCTCGCATAACTGATTTGTGTGTACACCAGTTATTTGCCGGCGATGTATCAGAGGAGCTGTTTTCTAACCAAAAAAATTTTAATAATTGGGTTAATTCTTCCTTATTTTTCGTATCATTGATAAGAGCATCATTCAGTCTCCAAGTAGTGCGCACCCTAGAAGATCTCTTGCCAAAATCTATTAGAATGAGACTATGATCAGACCATAGACTCTCTTTAATTTCGATTGAATTACATAAGGGTATCGAATTTGCGTCTAATAGACATAGATCAATACGTGAGTATGAGCCATGCACACACGATTGGTGGGAGTAGTCTTTTTCCAGTGGATGTAATAGTCTCCAAATATCATGTAAATTATATTGTTTACAGATGTTATTAAATTTTTTAGACTGTTTGACCATTCTTTTATCAATTGAAGTAGTCGGAGTATATGTCTTATCCATTTTAGGGTTCGCCACACAATTAAAATCTCCAGCTATAATTAGATATCCCTTAGATACTTTATCAACTCTATCCATTATAGATAGAAACTTTGTCATAGGGTCGACATTCGGTAGATAAACATTTACTAAAGTATAGGACAGTTTATCAATTACACAAACGATAATTATATATCTAGCTTTTGGGTCCAATTCGATATATTCAATTTGCAAATCTATATTGCTGTTGAAAACAACTGCAACTCCTCTTTTTTTCTTGTCTCTTAAGGAAGCATGAACTATATTAACAAATTTGTCCCCACCCCATCTTTGCTTAAGACCCTGCAGCCAATGTGTTTCCTGTAAGAATGCCACTTGAATGTTGTGTTCCCCAAGAGTATCATATAATCTGCTCCTTTTTTTATTGGTATTTAACCCTTGGACATTTAAAGATAGAAATTTTAACATTTCTGTTTGTCAATAAGTTATTCGAATATACTTATGTTGAAACCCCCAGTATCCATATACAGGAATTTTAATATCTTTTGTTGTCCTGGATTTATCAAAAAATTCATATGCTCTAAAAAAAGAAAAAACAGACAGATAAAAAAAAAACAACACAGCAAAACACCAGACTACACCAAACACAAACAAGTTAAAATTGGATCGAAACAGATCCATCATCTTCATCCAGCCGATAGCTAGAGAAAAAGAGGGAAGAAAAAAAAAAAAAAAAAAAAAAAAAAAAAGAGAAAAAAACAGAAAAAAGGAAAAAAAAAAGAATTAACCGTAGATCTCTGGTAGTAATAGAGATCAACGGAAACAGTGTAGTATCACTACACCAAGAGGGGCAAGCCGGCCACTAGGCCCAGAGAGCTGTCCTAGCAAAGTCAACTATAACTAATATATAAATGAGGAGAAAAAAAAAAAAAAAAAAAAAATTATCTTTCAAACAGAACTTATATCATAATTTGTACATTGTGTGTCCCCAGAATCTACACCGTGACCAATTTCTTAAATTATTCTATTATTAAAGCTATTATTCTACTATTGAGGCTATTATATAGCAAATATACTATTCGTGATTAGCCAAAAATGTTTATTAACCTCGTGAAGATATTCAAACATATCCTATTTCATAAAAAATATATCGCTATATTATATTGTGTTATGTCGTTTTATCAATGTGTCCCTCTATTATATTATATTGTGTCATTTTATCACTGTGAAACCGAATATACCCGTGGGTATCCTTCCACAGTAGTGTTAAACTACATAATAAGTAACTACTTATATAATTGTGACATTACACACGTTACTGTTGTAGGGAGAAAAAAAAAAAAAAAAAAAAAAAAAAAAAAAATATCAATTTGTGTTGGTAAAAAAAAGAGCCATCTTAATATTAATTTGACCGTTTATACACCTAATTTACAGTTTCCTTCCCCCTTCTTTCTCCAATATCTTATTCCTCTTCCACCCTGTCATTTATATTTTCTTTGTGCACCTTTACTATTTCCATTTTTTTACCTTTTAACCTAACACCCATCTTAAAAATCAAGCATTCATTTAAAGTAGTGTCATTTTAAGTTAAATTCAACTGTGATGCACCAACCATTTACTAACGCACATGAATTTGCCAAGTTATCAATAGACCCCTCAATATTCAAAACCTATAATAGGGCTTGTTATTCTCAGTGACCATTTCATTAGGCTCTTCTAGGGGTAGAAATATAAGATTTTCAAAAAAGAAATTTTCTCTTTTTTTTTTTTTTTTTTTTCCCTTTCCTTCCTTCCTTTCTCTTTCTACCCATTAACCCTGAGGGGGAAGGTTATTGATAATTCTTAACAATCATTGCACCCATAAGCCCTAGACCGTTCACGTTGCCCGAAGGGCAAAGAGTGTTTTAGTGTCCCTTTATAGGGATTTCTATAGGTAGAGGAGGGGCAGCCCTGGTGTTTACTGGGGCTTATGCCCCTAACTTCGTACTGTGGACCGGGCTTTTTCCTCCGGTCCAAGAAACACTCTCCCCCCTCCCCTATCCCGCTGGGTAGTTTATTACCCGCAATCTGTCAAGTTTTATTTCCCTCATAGCTTCCGCGGCGGCCGGCTTCGGTGTGGACATTTCACTGAGCCGCCCGCGCATGAGCATTCGCGGTCGCATAGCACGGCGGCCATTTTCCCCTCTAACAGCAGAAATTTGCTGCGCTTTTCTCCCGACTCTCCCAACCCACTGGGCGGGAGCGCGAGGAAGGGGTAGTGGCTAATAACTGTCAGCCAGCCTAGTGTCCCTTTGCAGCCATTTCGGAGGGAACACTAGGTAAGCTGACAGCTTGTTTGTGCCTTGCCCTATCTCCTCAATTTTAGTTACCTTTTAAGGTAAATTCTTCCCTGTGTCCTTGATTACTAATATTAAAGGGCCAGTATTGTACTGCATCACAGCAGTTATAATTAAATTGTTTATTCCGAGGGCCAATATTACTGTGCAAAATTAGTGACTTTTGGAGCTTAATTATATATATATAATGCAGCAGCCTAAGGAACAAGAATGTGCCAGGTCGGCTGCGAGCAATAAGGACACCACACATGGTGGGTCCCTTGCCCCACAACCTATCTCCCCTCTAGGGGAAGAGGTGGCGTCTGGGGAACAATTGAACTCTGAAGAGTTCCATTCCTTATTAGATGCAACCATGACTAAATCAGTCACGCAGGCAATCTATACGGCTATGGGGGCGATGTCTGACAATCTGACCCTATCCATTAGTAATGCCATTATGGCGTCTGGTCATAACCACAGAGGCACCAGCTCCAAGGCCCAAGATGAAAAGCCTGCCCCCCTTAGCGGTCGCAAGGCTACTAAAAAGACCCATTATATGGGAAAACAAACCTCCAAAACTGATTTTAGGGACAGGTTGCGCCCTGTCACTGATGAGGACGTGGGGCCCCCACGTAAGAGAGCCTCCCACCGGGCAAAAACGGTGAGGTCATGGAAATGGGCAAAAGCCCAAACAGAAATATCCGACACTGATTCGGACCAAGAGGAGGTATTGAGCGAGCCAGAAGAGATGGGCTCATTGGAATCGGAGAACTCTTCTCCAGAGCACAGTTTAACTGGCAAAACAGCCAACAAAGGCCAAAAGCCAGCGGATGATTAAATTATTTTAGATCCGCAAGGGGAACCCCTATTTAATCCTGATGACCTTCAGCACCCGAGGTCGACAGAATGGTTTCCTGCTGACCATGTGGCCCAATATATAGTGGCCAGAATTAGGAAACCCATGGACAAAGGTACCAGGAATAAGTTGAGGGCAGAATGCCCACGCCCGACAGTCCCGGATATGGCTTGCGCCACACCGGAATTGGACCCCAAAATTGCCCAGTTTCTGGGTAAATTGGGCTGGAAAGCCAAGAAAGGGCTGGATTATTCTCTGCGCCATTGCCAGGACAAGGTGCTGGATTCTTTAGGCCCCAGTGCAAAAATATTCGACATGGTCGAAGCGGCACTTTCAGGGGACTCACCAGTGGACCTTTTGGCCATCAGAGAGTGGGCACAACGCTCTATATGCCTGATTGGCAATTCCAATGCGGCACTTTGTACAGAAAGGCGCAAAGCGGTTCTTATGAAAATCGACCCTAAGCTGGTCAACATCGCATTGTCTGAACCTGGACCGCAGGCAAAAGGTCTCCTTTTTGGAGACAATTTTGTCAAAGAATTAGGCAATTACGTTAATACATTCACAGCCCTCGACAAAGCACAAACAAACTTAAAGCGTGTGTTCGCCCCAAAGGTTTTGGGGGGGGGCTGGCAGACAACGGGGCCGTCTGTCCAGCCGTTCATCTAGGAGCTCCTACCGGGGCTACCGAGGCTCCTCTTCACCAAGATTCCCACAGGTGGAAACCAGAAACCCCTCACCCTTCTTCCCTGTCAGGGGCAGGGCATGGCAACCCAGAGGACGCAGAGGCGCCACTTACGGCCGACGGCCTTATGGTGAGTACCTTTCAGAATTCCCATTCTTGTACACCATATGTGGGGGGCAGACTATCCCAGTTCATCGAGGCATGGCACAGACTAACGTCCGATGCCTGGGTCCTCAATACAGTGGGGGGGTACCACATAGAATTTGTTCAAACCCCAGTCCAAACTTCGGTCCCTCGGCCAATAGTGTTTACCCCACAAGACAGGGAACTCGTGTCAAAGGAAATAGAATTATTAAAGGAGAAAGGCGCGATCTATCAAGTCGCGCCTCACTCTCCAGGTTTCTTGAGCAACCTATTTCTTATCCCCAAAAAGGGCGGAGGTATGAGACCAGTGATAAACTTACGCCCACTCAACGCATATGTGCGGTATCGCCATTTCAAAATGGAAGGGATTCATTGCCTGCGAGACCTCCTCAGGTTGGGAGACTGGATGGTCAAATTAGACCTACAGGATGCCTACCTCGCCATCCCCATAGCGGAAGAATGCCACCACTTCCTGCAGTTCCAATGGAAGGCTCAAATGTGGAGGTTTCGCTGCCTCCCTTTCGGCCTGTCATCGGCTCCATGGTGCTTTACGAAACTGTTGAAACCGGTAGTGGCGCTGCTACGAAGCAGAGGAGTGTGCATGATCGTATATTTGGACGATATACTGATCATGGCTCAAGACGCACTCCTACTCCAACAACACCTAACTTGGACAATTACACTTTTAAACAACCTGGGATTTCTATGCAACTGGGAGAAGTCAGTTCTGACCCCTTCACAGTCCATAGAATTCCTAGGATTCAATATAGAAGCGGTCCAAGGAACCTTGAAATTACTGCAGACAAAGATCAAAACCATCAAAAGAGAGATCCGCAGAACACTAACTCGCCCAATGCTCACGGTGAGACAACTGGCCAGGATTATTGGACTACTTTCAGCGTCCATTCAAGCAATCTTCCCGGGACCTCTACATTACAGGGCCCTACAAAGATTGAAAGCGGCCCAACTACAATCAGGTCAATCTTACTCAGACTCCGTACAGCTCGATCACACAGCCAAAGAGGAACTCAAATGGTGGCTGCAGCACATGGAAGCATGGAATGGCAGAGCAATCTTTGGCAGCGCTCCAGATTGTATAATAGAGTCCGATGCCAGCACACAGGGCTGGGGAGCGCGTTGTGGTCGTATTTCAACAGGCGGAAGATGGTCCCAATCGGAAAGGATGCTGCATATCAACAGCCTAGAACTTATGGCAGGAGCATTCACTCTGAAGAGCCTTTTAGGTGCCAAGACACACTGCTCCATCGTATTAAGGATGGACAACATATCAGCGGTGCAATATATCAACCGCCTTGGCGGCACCAGGTCCAAAATCCTAGCAGATTTAGCCACGGAATTCTGGCAATATTGCCTGGACCGCAACATATCAGTACGAGCCGAGTACATCCCAGGCCTCACGAATGTTGTAGCGGACTGGAATTCCAGATATCTGCGGGACGCCAGCGATTGGCGCCTGAATCGCGGAGTATTCCTACGATTACAGGACCTGTGGGGCCCACTGCACATGGATCTGTTTGCGTCTCGTTTGAACACGCAACTACCGAAATTCTTCAGCTGGAGACCAGACCCAGACGCAATAGCTACGGATGCATTCCTCCAGCCATGGCCGACCAGAAAACTATATGCGTTTCCTCCATTCGCTCTGATAGCACGAACCCTAGTACATCTCTACCGCTCTCAGGCGACGTTGGTCCTGATAACACCATTCTGGACAACACAGCCATGGTTCCCTTCTCTCATGGAGATGTCTATAGATCTTCCCAGACTACTCCCAGAATACCCATACCTTTTGTCGGACCCCGAAGGGAACCCACACCCACTGATGATGCAAGGGAAACTCAGGCTGTTAGCGTGGCTCCTATAAGGGGACCATGGGTCGTCCCGGAGGTTCCACAGACAATGCTGGAATTATTGGCGGGAGCCTGGGCCCCAGGAACCAGGAGATCCTACAGTCGAGCATGGAACTCCTGGAGTGGTTGGTGCTTGGAACAACAGGTGGATCCCGTATATGCTCCTGTGAATTACCTGCTACGTTTCCTGACATACTTATATGATCAAGGCCTAGCTTATCGTACTATTAATGTCTATAGGTCAGCAATATCGGCTGGACATCAAGGCTGTGAAGGAACACCAATAGGGAAGCACTTATTGGTGTGTAGACTCTTACGCGGAGTGAGGTTCGCAAGACCTCCACAACCCAGATATGCATCAACGTGGGACGTAAACCTAGTCCTAAATTTATTGGAATTATGGCCACAGAATTCTGACCTTACACTTAAACAGCTATCAGCGAAACTGGCCATGCTCTTCTGCTTGATATCTTGCAAAAGAGTATCCGATGTGAGGGCATTGGACGTGGATGCACATTCGTTCACCCCATCAGGGGTCACTTTTAATATTACCAGACGGACAAAAACAACGATTACTACGGTATCTTACCCAGCATTTCCTCACAATACAAACCTATGCCCAATAGCGTGTCTCAAAGAGTATGAAAAACGGACGCAACCATTTCGGAACCCTAATCGGCACGAACTATTCCTAGCTATCAACACACCACATCAACCAGTAACCTCGGTTACTATAGCCCGATGGGTGAAATGGGTGATGACCTCTGCTAACATTGATACATCCATGTTTGGAGCACACTCCACTAGAGGAGCTATGGCGACTAAAGCATTTAATCTGGGATGCAGGTTGGAAGACCTGTTGCGGACGGCCGACTGGTCAAGGGAATCCACGTTTAAAGAATACTATTTTCACCCTACAGAACACATAACATCATCAGTCATTGCTCAGCTTTGAACTAGCATAATATGAGCCTCTGTGTCCTTTAATAAAATTACCAGATTTTACTAATTTCATGACGTAAAGTCATGATTTTATAAAGGACACGGAGGCGAATATTAGCCCACCCGGTAAGTATCGCGAAACAAACATGATAAGTATCGCGAAAGATGACTAGAATATCAAGAAAGATGTGAAATCCCACCCAGTAAATTGTATGACTAGTAATATTGAGGGCTAGTATGAAATGTAATGAATGAACTAGAATGACTCTTAAACAATATCGCTTACAGTAGAACATATGGTCTGTAGAGGTTCATATATTATAGGATTTAACCTTCATAACTGCGACACACAGTCTCTAGACCACACATTACCATTTCTTTTTTCTCTCCTTTCAGCTTAACGAATCACAGTAAATGCAATGGTTGATCGAGTTTCATCTCAATTCAATTGGTTAAAGTTCATTGTTTGGTTATGAAGATGAAGGTCGACGCACATGTTATGGACCCAGTATCTACGCAAGTTGATGAATTGAAGCTTCGGCAAGATCAAAGAAAGAGGGAGAAGAGAGGTCACATAGGTGGACATGGATACATGGACTGTTCCTATTGGCTAAGGATAGCATACTAGGTTAACCCCTGGAGTACCTATCCTAGTTGATTCCTTTTAATGTTTTAAAACTTTTTTCTTTACTGCTGAGGTATATTAAAGAAAGAGATAAGCATAATATTCGCCTCCGTGTCCTTTATAAAATCATGACTTTACGTCATGAAATTAGTAAAATCTGGTAATTATCTGCTATTTTAATGCAACATCTGCTTATTTTAAAATAGAAAATGTACTTCAAATAATGCTTACACACCACATTAAAAAAAAACCTACGTACAACATCTCTATAAATTAAATATTTTTCATGTATTCTCTATGGAATGCTTCAATCAATAATCCCAGAATAAACTAGTCTCTTTTTTAATGTAAATGGAAAATTAATGATTTCATCTGGCGCTACATAGAAATATTAACCAGCTCTTGCTAGTGTCATATCTCTCAGGACTAATGCTGAGAGGCATGTAAATAGGCAATGCATGACTGACTGACTTGAATTTATTATTATTCTCACACGTAGGGAGTAGAAGTAATGCTGTCAGGGTTATTCACTAAAGTGAGAATTCAAAGTGAATTTCAAATTTAAGCTCGAAATAACCAAACTGGAAATAGTCTCTAAGTCAACTATACTTTTATTTTAGACACTGTGGCATTAAATTTGAAATTCACTTTTTATTACGTTAGACTCTCACCCAGCCTCAGTTCCTTTAAAAGATCATTAAAAACTCACTATTTAACACAACTTTATGAAGTGACCTCATCTCACTGAGTGAAGTACTTGCTACAGGTGTTGGGACACCCTAATACCCACCCCAACACTACGCAATATGCCATTTTACCTAGAATAGGTAGGAAATATATAATCAACCATAACATGTGCATTCTGTTTTGAGGTATGTAGAGAGGGATCTCTTAAAGAACTTTAGGCTTGGGGAAGATTTGAAAGTGTGCGGGAGGTCGTTCCACAATTGCCCACTATGTCTCTTTCTCCTCTCAGCCCCTTCTGTGTATCTCTTTCTTCTCTTCCTCATCACCTCTATGTCACTTTATCCCCCAACCCCTCTGTGTGTCACTTCCACCAGCACCTTGTCTCTTTATACTCACTGCCCCTCTGTGTATCTGTCCCCCTAGCCCCGCTGGGTGTGTCCCCTAGTCCCCATCTCTTCTGTGTCTTTTTGTACCCACCCCCCATCTTATCTGTGTGTCTCTTTCTCTCACCAGCCCCTTTTGAGTGCCATTCTCCCATTCCCAGCCCCTCGGTGTGTCTCTTTCTTCCCCAGCCTCTATATGCCTCTTTGAGTCTACTCAGCCCCTCCACATGTCTCATTCACCCAGTCCCCCCATGTATCTCATAACTCATGTCCCCAATGATTCTCATTCATCCAGTCCCCCAGTGTGTCTCATTTACCCAGCCCCATCCCAATAGGTCTCATTTCCCCAGCTCCTATGTGTCGCATTCCCTTAGTCCACCTTGTGTGTTACATTTCCTCCCCACTTCTGTGTGTCTTACCCCCTTTCCCTTTCTCCCTATGTGTCTCATTCGCGTAGTCCCCCTATGAGTCTCATTCCCCCTGGCCCACCCCCAGTCTCCCATCTGCATCATCCTCCCTGCCCCCTCATGTGTTACATTTCCTCCCCCCTGCTGTGTGTCTTACCCCTTTTACTTCTCCTTCCCCACATGTGTCTCATAGCCCCTACTCCCATGAGTCTCATTCCCTCAGCCCCCCATGTGTATCATTCCCCTAGTCCCCCTCATGTGTTACATTTCCTCCCCTCTTTTGTGTGTCTTACCCCCTTTCCCCTTCCCCAATGTGTCTTATTCACCAAGTCCTCCATGTATCTCACTCGTCCTACTCCCCTTTAGTCTCATTCCCCCAGCCCCCCATATGTCTCATTTCCTCAGTGCCCCCCATGTGTCTCATTTCCTCCTCCCCTCTCTGTGTGCCTTTCCTCTTCTACTCATGTGTCTCCTCACCTTACTCCTGTGTAGCATGGCAGAGCAGTGGACTGGGGGATGGGAGCTTCAGGAACCTCCCCGGTCTGACAGGAAGCAGTTCATCGCTCCCTGAGCACAATTCCTGTCATACCAGGGTAGAGGTTACTTAAGCTCCTTTCCTCCAGTTCGCTGCTTGGCCACGCTACACAGGAGTGACTGGCTGGAGCAGAGCACTGTGCTGCATGCTCCCCTCCTGCCGGTCAGCAGGATCTTGCACCAGCAGGGCCAGTGTGCCCTAAGGTGGCCGCCTGTGCTGCCTTATGGTATCGCCAACCCTGATGGCACACTTTACAGGAATAAGATACTAGTGGTCAATGTAGCTGGGTCTGGTTCACAGGGTAATGCTAGAAAAAGCAAGGTCAATAATTAAGCCAGACCAAATAATAAAATCGGGAACAAGGACAATAATAAAATGCTTACGGTTCCGAAAATAACGAAAGTGCCCTGAACAGCAGCTAAACTCACGTGTATATAGGCCTGGGGCATTAACTTAATAGCCACGCCCCCAAACGTGGGTGTGGTAATGACATCATGACGTCATGTCATAAAAGTTGCCGGAGCTCCAACTTCTTGCATCAGGAATGCTGGCAGAGTGTTTTCAGAAGCAGAGCCCTAGAACTGTGGTTGAACTGATGCAGAAGTGTCACCTCAGGTAGGCTTCCTTGCACTCTATTCCCTGTGGTGTATCACCAAATTAATATAAATATTACACAAGGTTCGTCTACATTAAAAGGTATTTATTTAGAAGACAACAACACAATACTATAAATGTATCACAAACACACAGCCCAGACCCATGGAGCAACAACCCTTTTAAATCAATCTATCTATCTATATAGTAATCCCCTTCCCCACACGTTTGATCTCACCCACGGTTAGGCCTTCACATCTAGTAATGGCTCACTGCTGCAAGTCCAACATCACATCCACCAAGGAAGAAAAGGAAGCAATAGAGTATAACATGGTTCACCATGATAGCACATGGCGTCTGCACATCTGCTCAGTAGCACAGCCAAGAAGGAACAGAGAGGAATGAGGATAGAGGGGGAGTGGTTATCTGTTTCCTGACTTGTAAAGGTATTGAATTACCATATCAAAGGTTAAGCTTATCCCCCTGTAAGAAAGATCTACATAAACTTGGTCACATGACCCCTGGTCACCATGTTAGTTTGATGACAGAATGTCACCACATTCCCCAATGCTGGATTATACCTATTGTTTGTTTATGCATTATATTGTTAGAAAATGTCTTATTTTTTTATTTTTTTTAGATACTACACTCTCAAACTGTGTAACATCTGAATTGAGGTAACAATGAGCTAACAATGGAACTTAAGTCTCAGAAATGTCAGTATTATAGAAGTATTTTAGTGCAAAACTGGGACGGATGGGCTAATGGAGCAAAACACTACTATTAAACAAAATAAAAAAAAGATTATAAAAAACAACAAAATTGTACCTTAAGATACATTTTGCAACTTGAAGTGCCCCTCTAAAGCACAGTAGACCAATTTTGGGGTAGAACCCAGGTCGAATGGTATTCACAGAGTAGTCACATCAGGATCTTGGTTGAACATTGGAAAAAAAGCTTAAAGTGAACCTGTTATCCCTCCACAGCCAAATAATATATAATTTATAATAGAGATAAAAGATATATTCAGCGTAAAATGTTGAATTGATAACTCTCTTCCCTCTGGCATGGTGACGCAACATCTTCAGTTGCGTAATTCTTATACTATTGTAACACCCACCTTCAGCCTACCTCTTGTATGTCTGCATTCTGATTTGCCTTACTTTGGGACACTTGGGGACAACTATGGAAAACCTCCTCCATTAGGTCAACATGCTGACTTCATTGCCAAAAGTGTTCCTAAGGAAGCACCTGGTCAGAAAACACGTTAGGATCTCACACAGTGCTCCCGGATGTTGGATTATACCATAATTTAAATGATAAAATAAACCACACATTTTGAATTTAAGTTTTTTTAATTTTATGCACTGATAGAAACATCATCCTTCTTCCTGAGAAATGCTGCCCACTGCTTGGTTTTGTAAGGGGAAAATATCCACCAACTTTCTGGCGAATTTACTTTAAGACTTAATAATACATATAAGCAATTAGATTGAAAAATTTAAACTACAGACGGCTAATACAAAAATATTCTGCTCGAAAATGTATAAAATATTAATGACTGTACTAAACATTTGTGACCTCTGCTCATTGCAGTTTAATGGACTCACAAGTTAGGATAAGAATGAAATTAGAAAAATGTCAAAATAACATAAGATTCAAAGAATTCAGAATAATTATAATAAAAATATAGTCTGGGGAAATGTATTGTAAAGCAGATTGTAGAAATATTAACCCCTTCAATGCCGAGCACTTTCCTAAAGTAACATATAACATTATTTTAAATATAAGTTGCATGGAAATTAGGACAAAGAAAAAATAATCATATGTAGACTGCTTTTAGGAAACCAATAATATTAAACCTAGGTACATGAATTACAATATACAATTGCAAATAAATGAAGAATGAAATGTTCTAATTACACTGTATCAATTGTCACCGAATCCTTCAAAATCCTTCCAAGTTCAGAATAATTAATGAGAAATTATCAATATTAAAAAATAAAGTAAAATGGCAGTATAAAATTAAAAACGGTGTTTAAAACTGTGTTTTCGGGAATTCAGATTAGCAAGATACAGTCCTATATATTTATTTCTTCATCAAATACACCCGTGATTAGCCACACACACACATGCAGGTATTTAACTTACCACACAAACACAATTCAACCTGCATAGCCACGCTAAGGCCTCAATTGTATATTTTCAATAAGCTTTAGAAAATCTTTTTAAATGATTTGTGTACAAAAATTCCCATAGACTTGAATGGTAACTTGTGAGTTAAATCATTTGAAAAACAATTCTAACAAATTCTTGTGATCATTTGAAAAGCTCATCAAAAGACTTAAATTGAGGCCTAAATTACATATGCATACACTACAATGGCCACACTCTCATTCTCACACTAAGTTACACAAACTTATACTAATAATACACTAATAAGCCATAGCAGGTAATGGGTTTGAATATTTTGACCTATGGTCTAATATGTCTAGAAAGTACCACGGCTTAAGCTCTACAAGGCATCTTCAATCACATAAACTAGGCTGCTTCTCACAAATGCAGCTGCCCATATCCTTAAAACTGCCATTGTAGTTCAATGTTCTCCCCTACCCGATCACCATGCATTTCTTTGGCAGCCTATGTGCCATGTTATACTGTTGGAATGAATGGGCACTGTTAGGGGAGGATACTGACATCTCTGTGCTGCACAATGCTACAGTGTCAGATTACGGGGGGGGGGGGGGGGGATCCTCACCAGGATATAAAGGACCAACCTATCAAAGGACCAGTAGGAAAAGATAATTAAGTTTATTAACAACAAAGCAAAAAACAGAAAATAAAATAATTTATTCTGACACAATCCAGGCCAGAAAAATATAACACTAAGACCAGAGAGGTCTAGTAACTGGATACTAGGTAAAGTGAAGCGCAGGATCAGGAACGTAGCAAGGTCTGGTATACAGGAAATACAGGACAGGATTAAACTTAGTGTTTGGAAAGTAACCGGGTCTGGTACATTGGAAATCAGTACAGCAGTAATGATGTACTTATGGGCAATAAAATAATGAAAAAGCACTAGACTAAAGAAGATCAGGAATTATATAGACCCATGTGCACTGGGTCAAAAGATACGTCAAAGCTAAAAGATAAAAAGGGGTGAAGGCTGCAACTTACTATGTTAGGTTAGTTCGGAGCCAAAATGTCCTAGAGGAAATGAGGCTGCATTGATATTGCTGTAACCATGGCTGAATTGCTCAATATTGGAGCAAGAACTAGTAAGCCAGGACAGAAGCTGATTAAACGGGGCTGCGTCAATATTGGACTGAGATATAGAAAGCTGGAACCTGGTCTGAATTGATGCAGGCACGTCAATATGGATGAGTACCCTCACATCTAGTGACTTCATTATCATGTGTATGTATATGTATGTGTCTATATTTTTTTGCATTTTTGAACCTGTGTCTATGCATGTCTATGTATGTGTGAGTATTAAAACGTGTGTATGTTTGCATGATTATGTGTCCGTGTATGTATGTAGGCGTGTGTGTCAATTTATGGCTCTTACAGTGTGTTTCTAAGTATGTGTCTTTGTGATTGGTATGAGTGGCTCGTTATACATGTGCAGGGTTGATCCAAAATACTTTGCTGTCTGAGTCCAAGAACTAAATAGGAAAGCATATCTTGAGCTAGTCCTGTACATAAAATCCTTCTATCACCTGCTATCTTTGAATGTTCCAATCTGTCCTGGCAGAGATAGGTTGTTATTCTACAAGAACAACTCCCCATCTCTGCCAGGAAAGGCTGGAAGTGATCTAATTTAGAATGGGAAATAAAACTGCAACAATAGATTTGTTCCGCAGGATAATTTCCCTTTAGTTTAATGATTTTGGACAGCATGCCACTTTTATTTGTAGCCATTTTAGTCAACATTCTGTGAGCTAAACAATATTATGTAGCTCTTGATTATTTTTTCCCGAATGCTATTTATTTACCTATACAGTTTACTTTGCTACCCATAGGGTCAGCAAACTGTCTGATAAATTGACAATTTAGAGGTGTCAGAGTATGTCACAAGTGGTTGATGCAGAGATCAATCATGATTTATATAACACAAGCTAAACACAATTCATTAAAAACAGTCCCTTTAAGAATCCTGTGAGATTAATTATTTGATGTCTTCCCTGTAAAATATCAACTCCACATACTGTAATGCCTGGTTTCTCACCCTGTGGTATGCACACCCCAGGGGTACGCAGACCAAAAGTATGGGGTACGTCAAGAGCTGGATGTCTGGCAACCGTAAGGCCCCTCAGGAGGTGGCCAGCTTTGCGCTAAGGCGGAGTAGGCACCTGATTACCCAGATGTCAGGTGCCTAGCTTGCCAAAATACAGTGTTCAGGGGGAGGCTGTAGCTGGGTTGCGAGGTAGCTGTAAATTCTCTGTGCTCTTCCAGCATTGCTCCCTTGCATGCCTTGCTGTGATGCCAGAAGCTGAATTATGATGTCACTCTGGCACTGGCATCAGTAAAAGGGCGTGAGAAAGCAGACCAAAAAGTCCATGAAGATGACAACAGCCACACTACACCCCAGGGAAAGGATCCCCACTGGACCCCAGGGAAAGGATAAACTCTATTAAACAGTGTGCGATTTGTTAATTTGTTACAGTTACATATTAATACAGGTTAAACGAATACTCAAGGTCCTCAAGTTCAGCCTTTCACAATTCTCTGCTGTTAATCCAAAAGAGGATGAAAACTCAACTTAAAGCGGTTTCAAATTTAGACACAAATTGGGGGGGAAGGGGAGGGGAGATCATTCTAGATCATCCAGACGCACCCTTCATCTTTCCAGCCTTGTGTTTAAGAGCTTTTCTGGGAAACTCCCACCCTACCTGAGCAAAATGCTCTCCTCGGCTGTTCTCACCTCCTATAACCTCCGATCCAGTACCAGCACTTTATTTAGTCTACCTCAATACAAAAAGAAAGCAGCCCATCCTCCTTCTCCGACAGAGGAAGAGAAGAAAGAGATACACAGAAGGGGCTGAGAGGAGAAAGAGACATAGTGGGGGTAGGAAAAGGAAGAAAGGAATACACAAAAGCAGCTAGGGGAAAGGGGCACACAGAAGGGATGGGGAAGGGGAGAAAAAGACACACAAAGGGGGCTGGGATAAAAAGATAAACAAAGGGACTTGGGAGAAAGAGACACACAAGAGGTCTGGGGAGAAAGATACACACATAGGGGCTGGGTAAAAAAAAGACACACAAAAGGGGCTGAAGGGAAGTAAGACACACACAAAGGGGAAAAAAATTGGGGAATAAGATATACTAAAGGGGGGTGTAAGACAAAAAGGGGGTGAGATACACCAAAGATATTCAAAAGAGAGGATAAGAAATACAAAGGGGGGTGGGTAAGAAATGCAAGAGGGGGATTAAGGGACACACGCCTCAAAATGCATCTTCCCCTGTGTAATCAAAAATACTGGTCCTGTGTATCATACCCCGGCTATATTTGAGTTTGACATGCTCCTGTTTTCTGTATGCATACCAGACCCGGCTAGTTTTTGACTTCAAGTTCTAGTGACCCTTTATCAGTGTTTATCCATTATTTTTTACCATTGCTGTTTAAATGTCACTGCTTTCTTCTTGGTCTGATTAAACTCAAAGTATTAGTTCTGTTTCTTCTTTGTGTTATGTCCAGCCACACTAAGGTTCGGTACTGCTCTATTTAGCAGGAACAAGGAAAGAAATGAAATAATATTGTAAAATATTTTGAATCTTGAACCGTATTTAAACAATTCAAGTTCTTCGAATTACAACAATTTTAATAGCAACATCATTTCAGTAACTTAAACGAATTGGATGTTGGTTTATTTAATTATATTTGATTTATTATGGGCTGATCTAAATTAGAATCTTATACTGTTTTGGCTTAAGCAAAGATGAAATAATTAACCAGGGGTTTTGTTGAACTTTGATTTTGTATGAAGCTGTCATCAGCAATCTTGCAATCTAATCTTTTGCAAGCTGTGCTATCTATTTTAATTTTCAAATAATTAGGCCAGACATATCATTTGAACTTTTACGTTTAAAAAAACATGCTCTTAATTAAACTTACAAAATGTACTGTATTGGCTATCCAATAGAAATTCACATTAAAGGGACACTGTAGGCACCCAGACCACTTCAACTCATTGACGTGGTCTGGGTGCAAACTGCAACAATTACCTCTGAACGTTAACTCCTCCTCTAGTGGCTGTCTACCAGACAGGCACTATAGGGACTTCCGGAATTGAAACCGACTTTTGGTCCGTTATCTGACGTTGGATGTCTTCAACCTCTGCATGAGCACCTCCAGCGTCGGATTTTCCCCATAGGAAAGCATTGAATAATGCTTTCCTGTGGGGAGATCCTAATTCTCCCCCGCCACCATTATTAACTCCTTCAGTGCCGATGGAAGGGGGCCTTGACAGAGGGGAAGTCTATAGTGCCAGGAAAATTAGTTTGTTGTCCTGGCACTAAAGTTTCCCTTTAATTTTTTACTTGATGCCTGGCCTGTCACATCTAATATGGTCACCTACCAATGAAAAAGGTTAAAAGCATAATGTGCTATGGAGTCGCTACAGGCAGGGTTGATGCAAAAGAGGCAGATCAGCAAGGTATGCAGCACTAGGCTTTTCCCACTCACATTAGATCACGCTGCCTCATGTTAGACGATGCCTCCTCACGTTCACCACCGGGAAGCACAGCTGGAAGGAAAAGGTTGTCAGCTTGGTTGTCATAAAACACATCAAACAGTTTGTCAACTGTATCCTTTTCCTTCGATCCCTACCATCCAGGACTGATTGTGAGGGGTGGGGCCTAACAAGAGAGGGTGTTGCCTAATGTGAAGGGGTAGAGCTTCGGAGTTTGGGCGTGCGCGCTCATAGTGAAAGTAGAATCACACGTGGCTTCGGCTGGTGCTTCACAAGGTCACGGCATGGTGTGGAGAGCTGCAGCACCACGTCCACATGTTGCAGGAATGCCGGTCAGGGAAGAGAAGGATCGAACAAGATCATCGGTGGACGGTAGATGGTGAACTTGATCATGCCCTCAGGAATTACCCTAAGAACTGTGAGCCAGTTATACAGATTTGAACTGTTTTATTTTTACTGATTTACTATTTTTTATACTTTGCTGGAAGCCTAATAGAGTGTGAGTTTATTGGATATTGCAGAGTCACTCACTATCTATATCATGAGATACACTTTGGGGCGAGTCTAAGTCCTTGCACCAGGTGAGCAGGGTACATCGGGGGAGTATTGTTAACCCCTATATTAAAAAGTACTATACCATTGGAGGATATATGTGTTTTATATCCTAGATACCAACTGGGACTTGACACGGGTTCTGTGAAAGTACACCCCTACAAGGTGAGATCTCTTCATTGGGTATATATGCTGGAGGATCCACAATATTACACCATCTTAAGTTCTTATGCCCTCAGATTGCCATCTGAATAACAATCCCAGGAGTATTGGAGGATTCAGAAGGGGTGACTACATTTATGGTGTGGATTATACGATAAGAGACTATTATATAAGCTTCGGGACAAATATTGATATATACATCTATTTTTCTGCTGCAGAGTATGTCCTGGGCCCACAAAACAGCCAGATAGCTCCCTTATTTGGTGTCCTTAAATATGGCACTCTCACATAAGGATAGCAAAAAAGAGGGAGTTATCTACTAAACGACTAAAAGATCAAAATTAAGTAAAGGACTTTTCTCAATTTTGATCTTTCAGCAGTTTAGTGGATAAATCCATAAATTGCTAGCCATATGTGGGTTTGCATATTTAAGCATACCAAATTACAGGGGAAACGTTAAAATTAAGAGGTGTCACCAGACAGCCCAGAACAAGAATTCTGAGTGGCTAATGTAAATTCTATGCAAATTTGTTGTTTGACGCAACAGTCAATTGCAGCACATTGCCTCACCTTCCCCCTGGAAATTAGAAGTACCCTCCTCCCCCCCCCCCCCCCCCAGTTTTGACTGTGGTATTTAATGTGCCCCCTATTTATTGCTCCTAGAGTCGACACTGATAATGTGCAAGTAGGAATTAAGTATTGACAACATGCTGAAAAATAATTCCTAAAATACAAAAAATAACATAGCTGGCAGGATATATGATGAAATACTACAGTGATTATGGTGCCACTAGCTTAGGGTAAACTGTATGACACCTACCTGTTGATATTTGGTGCTAGCTTTGATTCCAGTACAAGTTGGTATGGTAAAGCAGATGTCCACATTAATATGCCCATTTATACCAAATTGTTGTGTTATTCAGTGTCTGAGAGGATCAACCATTGAATAATTTGCTCCGCTAAGAGGCTGGTGTTTCCTTTGGAGTGTCTGTTTTTGGAAGAATTGTGATAGTCTAAAGATGAGTGATCAAGGTAGGACAGGGCTCATTTTACAATCTCATAATGGTAGAAGTGTTGTTGAAAAGTTTCAAAATGGGTGGATTGTGATCATTTTGCCTACACGGATGGCTCATTTGCACCTGGCAGAGGTTGTAAATTACTCTACACTGAAAAAAAATGAGCAAATTCTTCTTTTGATGAAAAATCATTGAACTATGGAATTCCTGATATTATTGAGTAAACATATGATAGAGCAAAAAAAAATTATTAAATATGTATTAACTGATAAATTGGAACAAACTAACAAATGTTACAATATAAAATAAAATAAAAAACTACGTTCCCTCACCATGAAAAGTTAATTTGAAATATAGCTAGATATCAGCAATGTTTAGAAGGAATAGAATACTGAATTATATAAAGAGCTGTCTACGAAGACTGATTATACTGAATTCATTGCACTCATTAATTCTAGCAATTGTATTGACCTGTTTGTCTTTAATCTGCAGAACTCGGTATCGCTTTCCACTTGGCATCTCATCATACCACAGAACGGTGGCAGTCAAATGACTTTTATTGATTTCTGCTATTCCTCTACTCCATCTGTCAACATTCAGAGCTGACAGTATAACAGCAATATGTAATGGTATGTCAGTAATTACCTTTTCAGCTTTGTATGGCTCTTCCTTTTCTTCCCCTTAGGTTAGATCAGCCAGTGGAACAAATGCTGTGTCGTTTTATGATTTATAGGAAAATCACTCTTAAATGTATGCTAGAAATAGAAATGATATATACACTCAGTGACCATTTCATAAGACATAGCTTTCTATGCTTCATAGGACCCCCCTTATAATAGCATCATGTAGTTTCAGCAGATCTCTCAGTTACACATTCAATGTTGTCAATATCCTGTTCCATCATATTCTTAAGGTCCTCTACTGAAGTAAGATCTGTTTACTGTGACAGGCATTGAGTACACTGAGCTCTTT
This sequence comes from Pelobates fuscus, assembly GCF_036172605.1. Classification (NCBI taxonomy): domain Eukaryota; kingdom Metazoa; phylum Chordata; class Amphibia; order Anura; family Pelobatidae; genus Pelobates; species Pelobates fuscus. Next base: position 301,351,067 of record NC_086320.1, read on the forward strand.
GTTGTGTTTGTGGTACCAGCTTGAATGAGCATGGTATCCTGTTGGAAGACTTGGTTAGAATAATGGTACAAAGGGATCAACAACAATATTCCTGAAGTCTGTATACTTTAATAGATACTCAGTTGTGATTTGGCACTGAGGGGACAATGTATAACGTGACAATTATTTTTTAAGCCAGTAAGCAAATACTTTTGAACACATATACAAACCAAGCTAAAGCAAGATATTTTTTTTAGGAAGTACGTAAACAGCGTTAATAAATTATAAACTTAGCCAGATTGGTCATTACTGGGCACGTTTCTCAGCTAGGGCATTATCATCAGCCTTCCCCCACCTCTCCATCTTACAAACCCATCTCAGTTTCAAACTAGTCCGATAATGACAGAAACAGGGCATCCTTTTACAGCAGCAAGAGAGAGAACACCAATAAGAGAGCCGGCTCTACATGATCACACTGTGAGTAGGTGTGAGAAGTATAATAGAGAAGAAGCAGGTAAATATAAAAGAATACATATCATAATTACCTGTTTTTCTGTTGGCAGAGTAAGGCAAAAGCTAAAGCTTTCAAATGAGACAGTTATCTCAAAAATGATACATGTCTGGGTAATCCAGATGTGGATCCCGTGCTCACTCTGTCTAAACATTGCTGATGAGGCCCAAAGGAAGTCGAAACGATCATCTGGGGTTGCTGTATCTCTCATGCAGAGAGACCTAGCTGGCATTTCGTTTCTGGACTGCCCTTATGGGTGATATCAGTCTGTTATGCAATTGGTATAGGTTCTCTCTGTAATGGCACAAGTGATCAAAAACATTTTTGAGACCTGAGCAGGAACTAACCGAAGGGCAAGCTACTGAGTTTCTCTAAGCTTTTGCCCGTTAACAGAATTCTCATATTCTCTGTTTTTGTTGCAATATCCTTTTAAGGAACCTAATTTTTACAAAGAAAATATGTCCCACGCTATGATGTCCTGCTCCAGTAGCAGGAAGTCTTCACACAAGGCAGGTTAGATCCACAGACTAATTTTGTTTACAACTAATTATGACACTACAACCAGTATGTTGCAGGAGAAATTGTCCTATTAGTCCATATTCAGTGCTTGGAACAATCATACAAGAATATGGGCACCCAGAGAAGCAACACACACACTCTTTGCACAGTGTGACGCTAGAGCTTAAAGTGAAAGACAATCAGCCTGAGCATAGCTACATGGAGACTGAAAGCAAGATGAGTCCACGACTTGTGCAGATTTAAAAAAAGGAAATACAATTCTTATGCCCGTGGTTAGGCTTATAGCTGCGGTGATTTTTTCATATTGCTGCAGTTACGAATCACTATTGACATGTAGAGGGGGTGCAGGGTACTCTCATTCATAGAACCTTTGCAATGATGCAAATTTCATCTGATTCTTTATGTGATTCTTTAATTATGTTTGTAGAAAATCCATATTTTGTCCACAGTCCATTTTTAGCTTTAGCACTGGACACAGAAAATAGGAGGATATTTCCCTCCTATTCTGTTGTAAAAGTAAAGTGTTACTCTCTAATTTTGTAATGTACTTCTTGCCGAAAAACCAACCTTCCTATATTTTAGTTTATGTACTTTATACAAGTTTACCTTAGTGGTATGTTGTATGTTCACACCAATTTATCCACATATAATATTGTAATTAATTGGAATAAAGCCTTATTATTTTGCATGCATCCTTGCAACATTTTAATTGCAAATAAAGTGAACATCAAAGGAGACAATAATGGAAAACCAAATAAAATTAAATAAAATGTTCATTATACTATAGAGAAGGAAAGGCTTTATAAAAGGCGGACTGATGTCATGGAAGCATACCCTGAATACAGATCAATCATAATGGTATATAGCAAGTTCAATCTTAAACATATAACCTATTAGAATTGAGAAACCTGGCTGGAGGAAGTAGGGGACTGAGCAGACATGTACCCTTATGTACAGGTGACACTGCTCACATTAATTCAGTAGCATGTGAATTGTCAGGAATTTCAAGGGCATTTAAAGTGAATTTCAACTGTAAGCCAAAACAGCCAAACTGAAAAATAAAATACTATTTGAGAATCTGTGCGAAAATTTGAAATATAAAATACACTGTATGCTGTCTTATGCAGGTCATTCCCAAAAAAGATGAACACATAAATTTAAAAAAAATCATACTTTTGCGTAATTTTAATTATTTACGTTTGTCCGAAAAGCAATCTGCACCCAAAGTTGCTGTTTTATTATAAGTTTATGTGCTAGCTATGCATCCATCTTATTTCAAATAAATGTCGTGTTAAGATTTTTGAAACAATTTGCTTAATAGTGAAATAGTGAGAGGGTTAACAATATAATTATACTTACATGTGAGCCTCTTTTGAAAAGTTTATGAAAATATATAGAAAGAGACTCATATATTGTGACTTCTGAGGAAGCCTTTTACAGGTGAAACGCGTCAAGTGGATTACTAGAGACTATATACTTATATTTTACTTATTTTTAATATATATTTTTGTTAATAAATTATCCTTTTTATTATATTTGGATTTTTTTTTTATTATTTTTTATTCCTGGCTACCAACTTGTTCCTTGGTGGGGACCATACCACCCAAGCTATTAAGACTAGAGCAAGTTCTGCTCTAGCAAATGTGACTATAATACTTTATTATTTATTCACGTATTTTTATCCATACACATTGCACTATTTGGAGTTATTTTATCTTTGCATATATCGCCCATCTGAAACTGTGAGGACAACTACACATCCTTAGGCGGGGATTGTTCCGTCCAGGCGTACTAACAGCTGAGCTCTAAGTTAGCTCTGGACCATGTGAGTGTGGATTACTTATTACTAACTATCCACCCACTATATCTAATATAGTACACTATTACTGTTTTTTATGTTTTATGCTTTTTTTGAGGTCAATTGATCATCAACTTGTTCCTTGGTGGGGATTATACCACCTATGCCATTAAGACTAGAGCAAGTTCTGCTCTAGCAAATGTGAGTACGATATTTTATTATTTATTCACATATTTTATCTATACACACTGCACTATTTGGAGTTCTCTTATTTTTTCATATATCGCCCATCTGAGATCGTGAAAGAAACCCACATATCCTTAGACGGGGATTGTTCCGTCCAGGCGTACTAACAGCTGAGCTCTGAGTTAGCTCTGGGCCATGTGAGTGTGGATCACTTACCACTATTTATCCACCCACTATACCTGACATACCACACTATTATTGTTTTTATGTTTTATGTTTTCTTTGAGGTCAATTGTATAAGAAGACTATTTGCTATTACCATTGTGTACGTATATTTACATTTTTTTTTTTAATTCTTTATTTTTCATATGCAAGGTGTAACAAGTCGGCTGGACAAGCCATGATCATTATAACAAGCGTGGTAAAACAAACAGTTTATATCAATTACATGGCCTATGTTTGAACTGCATTTTTATATTTATTTATCGAGTATCCTGCTTACCTAGCCGTAAAGATGATAAGTAGTGTAGTTCGTGTTGTGTGGGCTGGGTACCTATTACTGTAGGTGTGCTTGGTGTGCCGCTAATGCCTATCTGCACTGCCTTGTTGTGGTAGTTCAGCTTGCCGCGTATCTAGTGCGGACGGTGGCATTAAAAATAATGTTATGCGTTTCGCATGTAGCTAAAGACTCGTGTCTCGTGACACTTTAGAGGAATTAAACTGCCCCGTAACCCAGGGGAGGGGGGGGGGTGGTGGTTGGTGCTTTAGTGGCCTAGCTTCTGTGAGTTGGGCGTGAGCGGCGCCGTGTGGCCTCGGGTGCCGTGGGAGCCTTGGGGCTGGTTGCGTTTTATAGCTCCCATGTTCAGGGGAAAAGGGTGCCAGTCAGGCCCACCATTATCTTTGGCCTTACTGCCGTGTGGTAAGGGGTGTGCCCTTAAGGAGTACCCTCATGGGAGTATGGTGGTGGAACAGCCCTGTCTGACAGGAAATAAATTGTAACAGCTAAAACAAAAGAAAACAAGAAAATAATAAATAAAATAAAAAGATTATAGATATATATAGAACATTTCAAGGGAAGTCCGACTGTTTTAAACTGTTTTGAGCTTAACAGTCCGTAGGGATGCAGGGTTCGTCCCTTCTACCCCTATGTTCCACACGTCTCGTCAGTGTGCGGCTTTGCGTTGTCGGGGGACGAATGGGATGGACGTTGCCGGATCTCCCATCTCGGGCGATGCGGTGGTTGTTTGTGGTCCTCTCAAAGGTAGGAGTTCCTGGCTGATGCCTAGAGTAGGGAGGAGGTCTTGTGCGCCTTGCATATCGTGGACCGTGTGCTGGGAGTTGCCGTGGAGAATTTGTAGCGCTTGTGGGCCTTTCCATTTATAGGTGATGCTTTGTGCTCGTAGTAAAGACGTAAAAGGTTGGAAAGAGCGGCGCCAGGCCATCGTAGGTCGTGACAAATCTGTGTAGAATGACAATGACATGTTTTCAAACACATAGGGGGTCTGGTTTCTCGTAGCATTCATCACCGCTATTTTATCCCTATGAGTAGGGAAGCGAACCAATAGGTCCCTGGGTAAGGTACTTGATGCATTAGCAGGGCATGGGAGACGAAACATCCCTTCAGGGATCATCTGTTTGGCATGTTTAGGTGTCAGGAGGGCTGAGAGGAGCCTCCGTACAAGGTGGGGCAGCTCAGTCTCCGGCGTTCCCTCTGCTATGCCCCTTATCTTAATATTCTTGCCTCGCCGTTGGTCCTCCAGTGCCGCCAGCTGATGTTCGAATTTTAAATTTTGCCGCTGCAGCTCAGTAACTTGTTGCTGCAGCTGCTGCGTTTGTTTGGCATTCTGGTTCGCGCCATGTTCCAGGGCGCCCATGCGGCCTGTCAGGCCCTGCAGGTCCGTTCGTATCTGGGCTATGTCGGTCTGAAGTGCGAGCTGGACCCCAGCGAGTAAGTCCTTCAGTACCGTCGCCGTGACAGGTGCTGAGTCAGCTTGTGGGGGCGACTTGTGGGGTTTTTTGGGTGCTGGTGTAGGCTCTACCTCCAGACTTGGTGTAAAGTCGTCTGAGAAGTCGGAGCATTCATCCCGAACGGCGGCCATGTTTGTGCCCATAGCGTCCTGTGCCTGTTTCCAGAGGTCGCCAATACTTGCTTGTTGCCGCGGCTTGTCGGGTTTGGATTTTTTTGTTTTCCGCCCCATCTCTGCTCCAGCTGCCCTGGTACTCGTTGTAAGTCCGGTAGGTCGGGGGTAGCCGGTGTAATCGGGGTAGAGGTGGCCGTTTGGATCGGAGCTTAGACGGCGTGCGGCCATTCAGTTCAGTGGCTTGGCTCCGCCCCTCATATTTACATATTTTTACGTATTTATACTAAGGGCGCGGTTTCCTTCTTTTTCTTTTTCACATTCATTCACTACAAGGTTGGGGTTCCTTGTATTGGTTACTGCTGCCATATCATCCTAAAATATATAGTGAGCGCCTAATCCACCAGAACTTACATCATATATTGTAAAGTTTTGTCTTAACCCCTTCTCCTTGGCACTCATGTATACACAATTGCCAGAGTATACATTCATACCTTGCAATCGTGTATACACAAATTGCATAGTTGCAAATGAACTTCCACAAATAATGCCTATATTAAAATTCAGCAAATCCACCATGCCATGAACTTCAGAGAGATGAATACAGACTGACTGTGACTGTCTGTATTCTTCTCTCCTCTATGCAGCCAGCCGGAGTTGCAGCAGTATGCAGGAGAGGAGGGAGAAGGGGAAGATCCCTCTCCCTGTCTATCTGATCTGTCACATAGAGCAGAGGGAATGTAACAGGATATCACATCCCCTGTGCTCAGTGTGAAACACAGCAAGAAACAGTAGCTAGAAGACACTGAGGCAGAGCCACCCTCCCAGAGAGCAATTGGAGGGTGGCTGAAGGAGAGAGCTGAGAGAATTAAGCGGTTAAGGCTCACCTACAAACAAAATGAGTAGCAATGTGTGGGGAGGCTGAACAGGGAAATACAGCCTCCTTACATACAATCTACCCCCCACACACACTCACCCTGTCATGTCACCCCCTCCCCCATACACTCATACTGTCACATCAACCCCACAGTCATGCTTTTATATCAACCCCTCCCCCTACACCTTTTTGAGCCTGAGTGCCCAAACCGCAATAAATTTTTTCCTGAAAGTGCCAACACTGCAATTAAAGGTTTAAGTTTAGAAAAAACAACTCATACAGTTGTCCGCGCTAATTCTCCTCTCCTCTTCCCTTCTCTTCCCACAGCATATACCTCTCTCCCCCCAGCATCTCCTCCTCCTCTCTCCCCTTCTCCCCCAGGGAGAACAAGCCACCTGTATTTTTTTTTAAATGCAAGCAATTGTGACACCCAGTGGCATACTAAGGGGGGGCGGCGAGGGCGGTCCGCCCCGGGTACCACTCACTAAGGGGTTGCCCGGGGCGCACTTTCACATGGGCGGCATTTCGCCACCCCTGTGTCTTATGAAAAGGGACTGGTGTGCCGCGAGTTCGTGTATCAACGCGATTTCCCATCAAGCAGCACTAGGTCCTGTTCTCGCGATCCGCGAGAGCGTTGCCGTGGGTTGCCATAGCAACCTGCAGCAACGCTCTCGCTGATCGCGAGAACAGAGGACCCTGCTGCTGTTGCTGGATGGGAAACGAGGATGCAAAGTACTGGGCTCCTCTGCACACACTATACACACACTGCACACACTATACACTGTATACACTATACACACTGCATACACTATACACACACACTGCATACACTATACACACACACTGCATACACACACTGCACACACTATACACTGCATACACTATACACACACTGCATACACTATACACTGCATACACTATACACACACACTGCATACACTATACACTGCACACGCTATACACACACACTGCATACACTATACACTGCATACACTATACACACACACTGCACACACTATACACACACACTGCATACACTATACACTACACACACTATAAACACACACTGCATACACTATACACTGCACACACTATACACACACACTGCATACACTATACACTGCACACACTATACACACACACTGCACACTATACACACACACTGCATACACTATACACACACACTGCGTACACTATACACTGCATACACTATACACACACACTGCATACACTATACACTGCATACACCATACACACACCCTGTATACACACACACTGCACACACTATACACTGCATACACTATACACACACACTGCATACACTATTGTAGCGGCACCCCGGTGTAGTAGGGGTTTACGCCGCTGAGAAGGTGTCCTTTCCCCCACAAGCTGAAGTCAGCTAAAGCATAACAGGTTCCCAATAATTACGAATCCAAGTAATAGCCATCCCCTCCAAGCACGAGACGAGACTCTGTGTTGAGGGTCAAAGTAGGAATAAAGTTTATTCTGCAACGCGGGCTTTTATGCCGTACAACAACTCCTCCCCGTATCCGGAGGAGATAATACATTTACAGTGGGAGTCACTCCCACTGTACCGGGCAGAATATTTCACAATTATTACAGGTTTAATAATACACACAATATATAACGAAAACACAATGTGCTACGTGTATTAGGGAACGGAGATCTAAGGGAGCAACATACGTGAAAATCCCCTAGATCGGTTGGGCCGTTCGCTAGATACACGTTTGCACCATTTACTCAAGAACCATATAACCTAAACAAAAACTCTCTCTTGGATCCGATGTCTTTATTTCGGTACTTTGGATCTGCCGACCAGCATGGGCGTACGTTACCGGGAAGGTTGAAATTCGTCGTGTGGAAAGTTCGTTCATTAGTCCATGCGGTCAAAATGGCCGCGACCCATTGTTCTCTCCACGTGGCGGTGTGTACCGTATGCGACCGGATGCTCCTTTCCATCTTCCCCGATTTGGCTCAGCACAGCCCCCAGTCCATACATGGAAGCGTCTGTATGTACAAGGAAACGTTTGTTAGGTACTGGGGCAGCCAAAACAGGAGCATTAACAAGTGCATGTTTGAGCGATTGGAATGCGACTTCGCAAGCGGGAGACCACAGGACCTGTCTGGGTAAATTCTTCTTGGTCAAGTCAGTCAGGGGCTTGGCTACCGTACTATAATCAGGGACAAAGCGCCTATAATACCCGGCGGTCCCTAAGAAGGCCAATACTTGGGTCTTGGTATTAGGTGTGGGCCAGTTCGCTACTGCTTCAACCTTGGCAGGCTCCGGCCTCTGGTTTCCACAACCTACTCGGTGACCCAGGTATTGGACCTCGGCCATTCCTAAATGGCACTTCTCGGGTTTTAGTGTCAGGCCCGCGGCCCGAATCTTATCTAATACTACCCCTACGTGGACTAAATGTTCTTCCCAAGACTCACTGTAGATCGCAATGTCATCCAGGTATGCACATGCAAACTCCTGGAATCCATCGAGGAGCCGATCCACCATTCGCTGGAACGTAGCCGGGGCATTTTTCATCCCGAATGGCATGACCTTAAATTGGTATAGGCCAAACGGGGTGACAAATGCCGACTTGGGGACGGCATCCTCGGCCAGGGGAATCTGCCAATAACCCTTGCAGAGGTCTATGGTAGAAAGATAGTTACCCCTGGCTATGCGATCTAATAGTTCGTCTACCCGGGGCATGGGGTAAGCGTCAGTGGTAGTTTTCTCATTCAGTCGTCGGTAGTCGACGCAGAACCGAGTGGTTCCGTCTTTCTTGGGGACTAGGACTACGGGAGAGGCCCAGGGACTGTCTGATGGCTCAATGACCCCCAGCTGGGTCATTTCCCGTATTTCCTTTAGCATCCCGTCCCGGACGGCTTCCGGAATACGGTACGGGGGTTGTCGGAGGGGGGCCTGCCCTGGGGTTTCTACCTTGTGTATGGCCAGGGTGGTGTATCCTGGCTCCTGGGAAAAGGTACTCTGTTTCTCCCATAGCAGCTGTCTAGCTTGCTCCAGCTCCGTAGGGTTCAGCCGCTCTCCCAGCTTCACTAGGCTAACTGGGTCGGGGTGAGTCTCCCCTTCTAGCAGGTCAGGTAGGGGTAAGTTTTCGGGGTCATCAGTAGCTGGGGCACAAACAGCGTGAATATCTTCTTGCCGTTCTTGGTACTCCTTCAACATGTTCACATGAAAGGATCGTTGGATCCGTTCATCTGCACAGCTGGCAATAAGGTAGGTGGTATCACAGAGTTGGGCTAAAACCTTGTAAGGACCCTGCCACGCAGCTTGCAGTTTGTTGTCCTTCACCGGTTTTAGCACCAATACCTTCTGCCCTATTTGGAATAGTCGTTGCCGGGCACCCCTATCGTACCATCGTTTCTGTCGCCCCTGGGCCGCCTGGAGATTCTCCCTTACCAATAGGGAGAGTTGCTCCATGCGGTCCCGGAGTTCCAGGACATATGGCACAATAGGTGTCCCTGCCTGTTCGGTCTCCCCTTCCCAGTGGTCCCGAATGAGATCGAGGGGTCCTCGCACCCTCCTCCCATACAATAACTCAAAGGGAGAGAAACCCGTAGATTCTTGGGGGACCTCCCTATATGCAAATAACAGGTGGGGTAAGAATCTTTCCCAGTCTCTGCAACCGTCCGTAAAGGTCCTCAGCATTTGTTTGAGAGTCCCATTAAAGCGCTCACAGAGACCGTTAGTTTGGGGGTGGTATGGGGAACTGAGCAGGGGTTTAATGTGGCACACTTTCTATAACTGCTGTGTGAGTACGGCAGTGAACTGGGTTCCCTGGTCGGATAGGATTTCTTTAGGGAACCCCACCCGAGTGAATATCTTAACCAAGGCATCGGCTGCTGTCTCCGCTTCAATATTGGACAGGGGTACTGCCTCGGGGTACCGGGTCCCATAGTCCACCACAGTAAGAATGTACTTCTTACCGGATGGGCTAGGTCGTGCTAGGGGGCCTACAATGTCGACGGCGACCCTATAGAAAGGTTCCCCAATGATCGGCATCGACATTAATTTGGCCTTTGGGCGATCCCCCTCTTACCCACCCGTTGGCAAGTGTCACAGGTTCTGCAATATTGTCGTACGTCCCGGTTAAACCCTGGCCAGAAGAAATTCTGGGTAATCCTATGGCCCGTGCGATGTACTCCTAAATGGCCAGCTAAGGGTATATCATGAGCTATCCTCATGATCTCTTGTCGGTACTTTTTCGGTAGCACTAGTTGCTTCTGTGGGACGGGGTTTTTACCTGTTGCGGGCTCCTGGGGGATCCTATACAGTCTATCCCCCACCCACTCGTAGCTTTCCCCATCCGTCCCTAGTTCCTTTTTGTCAGCTTTATCCCTATACTTCCGTAGAGTGGCGTCTCCCCGCGTCTCCCTCCCGAAAGTCTCAGGGGTATCCCAGTCTAAGGGGGTCTGTCCTAAGGTCACAGTCGGAGGGTTAGATCTTACCTGGGTCTCCACGACCGGCGGGCCGATTCCAATGGCACGAGCCTGAGCTCGGGTGGCGACAAGACAGGCTCCAGCAGGGCCTTGAGGAGCAAAAGCGGACAACAGCGGGGCTAAATCATTTCCCAAGAGTACTTCCGCTGGTAGCCCTTTCATCAGGCCCACATTCACTTGGCCAGCTCCCACCCCCCAATCCAAATGCACTCGGGCCGTGTGGAGGCGATGCACCGCACCCCCGGCCACTCTAACGGCCACCGTTTGTCCAGTATGCTCCTTTTCGGGGACCAGGTCATGTTGAATCAAGGTTAGGGTGGCCCCAGTGTCTCGTAATCCACTGACAACTTGTCCATTTACTCGGACTGTTTGTCGGTGATGTTGACGGTTGTCTACAGCAGCCGCATATAGGGGGTTGGCCTCGTGCAAAATTTCCCATTGCTCTTCCCCCAGGGGCTGGGCTTCAATGCAATGGGCCCCCGGGTAAAGGCCCGGGTGTTCCCTTCAGTGGGCTTCCTCCAGGAAGTTTGTCGAGCTGGATCAAGTGGGCATTTGTCTCTCAGGTGGCCCACCTGTTGGCACCTATGGCACCGCCGGCGGTCCGGGACACTGGACTGGGCGAAGCGGGAGGACGTGTTGTAGCTAGGTTGAGTAGCGGGGGTGGTTGGAGTAGGGCCGACGGGGCGGCTTTCTACTCGGGCAGCTGTCTTTTGGACCGAGAGATCGGGTTTGCGGGCGTCTGCGTACTCGTCGGCCAACCGTGCGGCTTCGGGTAGGGTAAGGGGTCTCCTATCCCGAATCCACTCTCTGAGCTCCTTGTCCACCTTTTCAAAAAAATGCTCCAACAAAAACAACTGTAAGACCTCCTCCGCGGTGGTAGCTTGGCACCCATCCATCCAGTGGCCAGCCGTGCGTTGTAATCGGCATGCCCATTCGGTGTAAGAGTCACTGGTTTGCTTTCGGGATTCTCGGAAGCGTCTCCGATATGCTTCGGGGGTTACCGCATATCGGGACAATAGAGCTTCCTTTACCAATCGATAGTTTCCCACCTCATGGTCCGGGATCGCCCGGAAAGCATCACTGGCTCGTCCGGATAATTTGCCAGACAAAATCTTGACCCACTCCTCGGAGGGTACTTTATGCAAGGCACATTGACGTTCAAAGTCCGCTAGGTATTGGTCAATCTCCCCCTCTGCTTCCACAAAATTTTTCAAAGCGGCAAAGTGTACTTTCCTCTTTTCCTCGGGAGTTTGGAAAGTCCCAGCAATTGGACTGGCGCTGGTGGAAGTCTGGCGCCGGTTGGCATCGACCGCCGCAATTACTTGGGTTACAATCCTAGGTGAGGGGTTGGGTCCGTAGTGAGCCAGCCTTACCCTCACCTCGTGGTCGAATCGTTCGTCTTCCAGGGTTCGGACCAATGCGATCTACGGTTCTGGGTTTGGTTCGACACCCAGTTCGCCATTATGCTCAGCTAAGTCCAATGCGACCAACTCTGCCAAAATGTCTCGTTTCTTTTTGTTGCTAGCCGAACGACCACGGCTCTCCAACAAGTCTTTTAGGGTAGATCGTTTCAACCTTCCGTAGTAGGCCTCCATCCTGTTTGCTCTCGGTAGCTGTCCTTCTGGGGTGAAAGAACGATCCCGCCGCTGCCACCAATTGTAGCGGCACCCCGGTGTAGTAGGGGTTTACGCCGCTGAGAAGGTGTCCTTTCCCCCACAAGCTGAAGTCAGCTAAAGCATAACAGGTTCCCAATAATTACGAATCCAAGTAATAGCCATCCCCTCCAAGCACGAGACGAGACTCTGTGTTGAGGGTCAAAGTAGGAATAAAGTTTATTCTGCAACGCGGGCTTTTATGCCGTACAACAACTCCTCCCCGTATCCGGAGGAGATAATACATTTACAGTGGGAGTCACTCCCACTGTACCGGGCAGAATATTTCACAATTATTACAGGTTTAATAATACACACAATATATAACGAAAACACAATGTGCTACGTGTATTAGGGAACGGAGATCTAAGGGAGCAACATACGTGAAAATCCCCTAGATCGGTTGGGCCGTTCGCTAGATACACGTTTGCACCATTTACTCAAGAACCATATAACCTAAACAAAAACTCTCTCTTGGATCCGATGTCTTTATTTCGGTACTTTGGATCTGCCGACCAGCATGGGCGTACGTTACCGGGAAGGTTGAAATTCGTCGTGTGGAAAGTTCGTTCATTAGTCCATGCGGTCAAAATGGCCGCGACCCATTGTTCTCTCCACGTGGCGGTGTGTACCGTACGGATCCACAAGTACCCGAAATCCACAATAATCCACATACAACGGCAATTCTCCGAGATGGTATCTGCCACTCCAAAAGGGGTCTGTCACAACTATACACTGCATACACTATACACACACACTGCATACACTATACACTGCATCGACTATACACACACACTGCATACACACACACACACACTGCATACACCATACACACACACTGCATACACACACACTGCATACACTTTACACACACACTGCATACACACACACTGCATACACTATACACACACTGCATCCACTACGCAAACACACTGCATTAACTACGCAAACACACACTTATACATGTGTATCTGTATGTCTGTGTGTCTGTATGTGTGTCTGTCTGTATGTCTGTCTGTCTGTGTGTGTCTGTGTGTCTGTCTGTGTGTCTGTCTGTCTGTGTGTCTGTGTGTGTGTCTGTTTCGGTGTTCAGTGCCAAATACATTAAAAAAAATTGCAGTTGTTTTTTTACATTTCAAAGGGGGGGGGCGCCAAATAAAGGATCCGCCCAGGGTGCCAAATACTCCAGGTACACACAGGAAAAAAAGCAGACTGATGTTCTAGCCCTAAAAAGGGCTTTTTGGGGTGCTGTTCTTACAGCAGAGTTAAGATGAGTCCTTCAGGACTGTAGTGGACACTGAATACACTAGCCTAGCTATCGATTTCCCTATTAAATCAGCAGCAGCTACACTGTCCCTCCTCTCACTAAGAATGCAGCTTCCGGGGGGCGGGGCCTAGCTGTCATGGAGGAAAGACGCACTTCGTGTGAGCTCCCTTAATATCTCACTTTAAGCAACTATCAACAAGCGAATTTCACCCCAGAAGTGGATGACCCAGCAATGTTGCTCCTACCTGACCGACCCGACATGCTTAATAGCGGTCAGCAACTCGATAGAGTCTTACTTACCTCTGCGTGGCAAGTGTGGCCTGGTGCTCACCGGGCGGTAGAGGCGGCCGATCTCCCGATCCTGGGATGCCCAGGAGCAGCTACTTCCCAGCAGGAGCTCCGTTACCCCCCCCCCTCGGACCGGTGGGGCTAATCCCGGTCCACCCCTGAGAGGCTGTCTGGAGCTAATGGACGCACAGAGCACAGCCGCCCAGGCTGACATACTCATCTGCGACTCTCCCAATATGGCGGCAGCCGCATGTCCTCCTGGTACCAGCAAAGCATGGCAGGATATTGAGTCTAAGCTGGACAGACTCTTTAATCAATTTTGGAAGCAAACAACAAGCAGGAAGCCCCAACAAGCTCCACCACAGCCCCAACAAGCTCCACCACAGCTAAGCGAAGCAGTCCCCATTAAAATCCACCAACGCAAAAGACGGGACCGGATGCACAAACAGAAATGCAGAGCCTGCCCCACGTCAAGCTCTCGCCTCCACCTTAAGCCACCACAATCCCGCACCGGACGTGAAGCACCACTGGGACAGATCCGACCACCCGACAAAACAAGCTTCCACCCCGTCAAGCCGCGGACCCGGCACTCAGCCAGAGACTTGCCTTTGTTGTTCCAGGTATCAGGGACTCCCAGGGTCTGCACCTGGCGCCCAGAAGGGATTGGATGAGCACAAGCAGTAAACAGCAGCCTGCCAAGCATGTCCCACTATAGCCGATCCTCCACACCATGCCTTTGATCACATGAACTGCTCTCTGCACATTAACTAATCGTAAAGTAGCAAGCGTTTAAACATGTCATTATTTCACCTCCTAAAGAGTTTATTGTCGTAGTTCCTTACATGCCTTTACCTTAACCGTTCATGTATTATGTTATTCACTAGTCTCATCTCATATACGCACGTTCAGCCTAGCATGCTCAAATATAACACACTTCTGTCTAAAAAAAAAATAAAAAAAATAAAAAAAATAATGCAGCTTCAGAATTAATCTAAATTGTATGCTGTCTAGGAGGTGGGAGGGTCTGGGAGGGAGGGTCTGCTGCTGATTGGCTGGAATGTGTCTGCTGACTGTGAGGTACAGGGTAAAAGTTTACTCAATGATAACGAATAGGGGCGGACCGAACATCGCACATGTTCGCCGTCCGTGGCGAACGCGAACAAGCTATGTTCGCCAGGAACTATTCGCCAGCGAACCGTTCGGGACATCACTAACCTTCAGGCTTTTTGCTGTAAACACTGTCTTTTCAGATAAAATTCAGTGTTTACATTACAGCCTAGTGATAACTTCACTGGCCACTCCTCAGATAGCTGTTAGCGATCCTTCCTGTGTCATGGCTGCCTAAAATGCATCCAAACATTCAGTATCTCCTCCCTCTGCATGCAGACACTGAACTTTCCTCATAGAGATTCATTGATTCAATTCATCTCTATGAGGAGATGCTGATTGGCCAGGACTGTGTTTGAATCATGCTGGCTCTGCCCCTGATCTACCTCTTTCTCAGTCTCAGCCAATCCTATGGGGAAGCATTATGATTGGATCAGGCTACCACTTCTGATGATGTCAGCAGACTGCTTGTATTTTTTGAGGCAAACAGCATGCAAATCTACAGCTACAGGCTTGAATGGTGGTTTTAACACTATAGGGTCAGGAATACATTTTTGTGTTTCTGACCCTAAAGTGATCCTTTAAAAACATTATGGGCCCCCGGGCAAAGCAGTGCACTGGGGCCCTGCCTACACACAACTCACAGTAATACAAATTTAAAGTATAGATATAATTAGGCTTATATTTAATAGTATCTCCAACAAATACAATACATACATAAAATGCATACACTCAGACTGCTGAACACATTCACACAGCAACTGCTGAATACATACACACACCAACACACACACAGACTGCTGAATATACACACTGTCCGCTGAATATATACATAGTCAGCTGAATACACACACACAGACTGCTGAATACGTACACACAGACTGTTAAATACATACAGACTGCTGAATACATACACTGCTGAATACACATAGAGACAGACTGCTGAATACACATACACATACACAGACTGCTGAATACACAGTCTGCTGAATAAATAAACAAAAACGCACACATATATTGTATTGAGGGGTGCAGTGTATGTGTTTGTATGTACGGGTGCGGAGTGTGTGGAGTGCTGTGTGTGTCTCTGAGGGGTGCTATGTGTGTCTCTGAGGGGTGCTATGTGTGTGTGAGAGGGGTGCTGTGTGTGTGTGTGAGAGGGGTGCTGTGCGTGTGTGAGGGGGGTGCTGTGTGCGTGTGTGAGGGGGTGCTTTGTGTGTGTGTTTGAGGGAGGTGCTGTGTGTGTGAGAGGGGTGCTGTGTGTGGGAGGGGTGCTGTGTGTGTGTGGGGTGCTGTTTGTGTGTGTGTGTGTGGGGGGGGTGCTGGAGGGAGCAGATGTATTATTAAAATCTTTACCCCCCCTTCCTTCTTCTTACCTTTGGTGAAGGAGGGGGGACACAGCCAGCCCTAATGGTCCGGTGGTGGTAAGTATTTAGGATAGGGTCTGGCTGCAGTTCTCCTGTCCTCCTGCGCGCAGAATGCTGTGTGGAGCGTTGCCACAGGTTCGCCATCACTGCCCGACACTCTTGGTATCACATCACCCCCTCACACTCATGCTGTTATGTCATCCCCTCCCCCTACACACTCATGCTGTCACATCACCCCCCACCACAGTAACCCTGTCACATCACCCCCTGCCCCACACACACTCACCATGCCACATCACCCCTCCCCCACACACTCATGAAATCATATAATCCCCTACACTAACCCCTCACACACAGTTACTATAACACAGTCAGTCACCACACTTACTCTATACACACAGTTTTATATATATATTTAAGGCTCGGCCTGTAGTTGTGGGAGAGGCTTGGGGCCCCTATATAAGGGCTTCCAATCCTCTCCCACTTTACCATTGTTGGTCTGGCAAGTTGAGGGACTACGTCCGGTCAAGTCACCATTTTCCTGTCTCTTACCTGTTTCCCTCATGGTCCTGGTTCCTGGCTCCTGTTTCGGTTCTACTTACCTGACCGCTCACCCAAAATGCAAGTTTGCTTCCTCCTCCGGCTTGTTTGGAGACTTGTCCTTGCATCTAGGATTTGGGTAGGTTACTCTATATAACTCGGGTCCACGATCTGACCACACATATATATTTATATACTTAGATACTTTATTATGTCTTATCTATAGGTTGCAGTATGTATCTACTCCCACCCTCCTTACCCTAATTCTATTGAGAATCATAATTTCTGATACTAACTATCTCAGGTACGACATTTAAGAATCCTATATCTTATCCCTGGCTATTAGGGATTTAGGTTGTCCATATAGTTTATGTTTTCTGGTCTTAAGCAATAGGCTAGTGGTCCTGTGAGGCCAACACCCATCCTCATTCTCGGAGGTATACGCCCATCGGGCCAAAGCATAGTTATTCGCCTCGCATGGTTGCATAGAGAGGGCCTCACATGTCATTCCCATACTAACTTCTGCTTTAATTATCACAGAGAGGCCATCACCTTGTCACAACGTTCAGTGGCCTCGAATCCCCTCGGCCCAACGCATAGTTAGAGCCTCTCATGCCACTTGGCGACTAGCAGGGCCTCACCTGTCACTCTGTGGTAGTATAATTTACCAGGCTACGTTATCTCAATTATGTTAATTACAGATATATATATATTTCAGTATGTCTAAAGTTTCCGAAATACCAAAAGAACTGTCCCTTCCTAGGACCCCTGCTAGGTCCTGTACCCCTGCCCACAGATCTGATGCAACTAGTCCATCTTCTCTAAGATCATGGACTATTCCACGTCTCACAGCAGAGCTCCGTAGAAGATGTATTCCTTTCCCAGCTACTGCCAGGAAAGCAGAGTTATTCAAACTTCGCAATACCAATATCGACAACTCGTATGCAGGGGAAGGGCCTAGTGGGTCCCAGATGCCGGATGTTCATACTATGATGACCTCGTTAATGTCTTCTATTGGACTGATAAGTGATAGACTGGAGAAATTAGCAGCAGTCTGTTCCACTAATGTGCCTGCAGGGCCCGCTATTACTGATTCTGCAGGCTCAGCTACCACGCCTGGTAACTCTCTCATCCTATTTAATGTCCCTGAAAGTATCAGCCCATCGCATATGATCTTGACTAATCTCAAGAAAGACATCCTGGAGGGCAAGGATGTTAATCTAGTCTTTGTGTATGGGGACATATCAGTGGTGCTGAGGGCAAGAGATCCAAGGCTGAATAAAAAACTGTCTATACCTGAATTTGTGTTAGGTTTTGGGATTTATAGGGATGGGTATTGCTCTGTTTATCGTGAGAAAAGGGAAGAGTTGGATGTATGCATTCACAAGATGGTGGATCTGGGGCACAAATACGGTGGTACAGCCTTCTATGACTACCACCGTTCCTTTTCTGCAAAAGTGGCTGCAACACTGACTCAGTTTAACTACAGTATAAACTGGAGTAAGTTGGATACTGAGTTATTCGGCAGGCATTTTGCAGGCCTCAGGACTCCTGCTTGTGTAGTTTGTGCATCCACGGCACACTCTACCAACCTTTGCCCTAATACACAGAAGTTGAGCAGGGCCACTCAGTCCCTAACTCCGCTAGATCAACTAGAAGTTTAAAGGATAAGCTGGGTAGGGACATTGTCTTCCTAGGCAAGTCCTAGATGTGTAACTATTTTAATGTGGGCAATAGTCGGTATAATTTCCTGTAGGTTGTTACACGTGTGTGCTTACTGTTTCCGGGCTCACGCAAAAACTTAATAAAATGTTCCCTAAACCGTACCTCACTTGCATCAATGTCACATTATTTGCTACTCTATTACAAGATCAGAAGGAAAACTTCACATAAACAGAGACTGAACATCGACTTATCGGCACCACATTCCTCCACAATCCCCAGTCTTAATTCCCTCATACCCTCTGACGAATTCTCTCTGCAATATGCCACTATTGACAATGCCATCTGGGCCATTTTGGCTGCAGGGACAGGAGCATGGCTCAGTAAAATGGATATTGTCAATGCTTTCAAGTTGCTTCCCAATCACCCTTCACTTTGGCATCTGCACGGCATTAAGTGGCAAGGTTTATATTATTTCTTCTCCCGGCTCACTTTCACTTTCTAAGAGCAGCCCCAAAATATTTAATATTTTTGCGGAGACCTTGTGTTGGTTGCTACTGAATGTGTGCAGATGTCCGACTGTAATTCACTATTTAGATGACTTCCTCACGATTGAAGACAACTCACTACCCTAGCATGATGACTCTTTTTTAATCCCTGGGTATACCGGTCTCCCTTAAAAAAACGGTAGGTCCGGACATGATTATACATTTTCTGGGGATTCAACTAAACTCAGTGAACATGCAGGCCAGTCTTCCCCAAGATAAGATTGAGCGCACCCTATCAAGCATTGAGCTCTACTTACAGCTAGGTTCTTGTAACCGGAAAGAACTTCAATCTCTGCTTGGGTCACTCAATTTTGCTATGAGAATCATTCCTCAGGGTAAATCTTTCCTTTCCCGCCAACTTTCTTTGTTCCCGAACCTGCCCTCAGACGAATCACGCATCACTTTAGACACACATGCAATGGCTGACTTAATTATGTGGCACACTTTTCTCACATCTTGGAATGGGCAAGCCATGTTCCTACCCCCACTTTCCGACAATTCTCCTACACTCTGAACAGATGTGGTGGCCAATACTGGCTTTGCAGCCATCTGTGGCAACAAATGGCTTTGTGGTCCATGGCCTAGAGAAGTTATGTCCCTACCTAGCTTCTCCCCTACATCGGCCATATTTGAGTTGTACCCAATCGTGGCCGCGGCTATTGCCTGGGGGCCACACTGGGCTGGTCACTCAGTCAGATGTTTTTCTGACAACCTAGCCACTTGTCACATTGTAAATAAAGGTCTGTTTTCCTCTTTGGCAATAATAAGTTTTTTTGACAAGACTCACATGGGTGGCGGCCACCAGACAATTTTACATCACCTGTATTCACATTCCGTGGGGTAGCAAACAGGGCCGGACTGGGAATAAAAAGCAGCCCTGAAAAAAATTCCATACCTGCCCCGTAATGCATCGCGCCAGCATAGTGTGCAGATATGGAAGCGGGAAAAAAACTGAAAACATTAAATAAATTTGAGCGTGGAGAGAGTGCCGTTTGTGCGTGGAGGGGTGCTGTGTGCGTGAAGGGGTGCTGTGTGCGTGAAGGGGTTCTGTGTGCGTAGAGGGGTTCTGTGTGCGTGAAGGGGTGTTGTGTGCGTGTAGGGGTGCTGTGTGCGTGTAGGGGTGCTGTGTGCGTGTAGGGGTGCTTTGTGCGTGGAGGGGAGCTGTGTGCGTGGAGGGGTGCTTTGTGCGTGGAGGGGTTCTGTGTGCGTGGAGGGGTTCTGTGTGCGTGGAGGGGTGCTGTTTATGTGTGGAGGGGTTCTGTGTGCGTGGAGGTGTTCTGTGTATGTGGAGGGGTTCTGTGTGTGTGGAGGGGTTCTGTGTGTGTGGAGGGGTTCTGTGTGCGTGGAGGGGTTCTGTGTGCGTGGAGGGGTTCTGTGTGCGTGGAGGGATTCTCTCTGTGTGTGGGGGGTTCTGTGTATGTGGAGGGGTTGTGTGTGTGGGGGGGTTGTGTGTGTGTGTAGGGATTCTGTGTGTGTAGGGGGGAATCTGTGTGTGTGGGGGAAGGTTCTGTGTGTAGGGGGGGTTCTGAGTGTGGGGGGTTCTGTGTGTGGGGGGTTCTGTGTGTGGGGGGTGTGTGTGTGTGGGGGGGATTCTGTGTGTGTGTGTGTGGGGGGATTCTGTGTGTGTGGGGGGGTTCTGTGTGTGTGGGGGGTTCTGTGTGTGTGGGGGGTTCTGTGTGTGGGGAAGGGTTCTGTGTGTGGGGGGGTTCTGTGTGTGGGGGGTTCTGTGTGTGTGTGGGGGGTTCTGTGTGTGTGTGTGGGGGGTGTTCTGTGTGTGTGGAGCGGGGTTCTGTGTGTGTAGGGGGGTTCTGTGTGTGTGGGGGGTGCTGTTGGTGGGGGGGAGGAGTGTAGTGGGGTTAGCATTGATATATTTATAAAAAACTAAACAAAAAAAAGGGGTGATGTGTGCGTGTAGGGGTGCTGTGTGCGTGTAGGGGTGCTTTGTGCGTGGAGGGGTTCTGGGGATTCATTTCCCAAATGAAAAATATTGCTGACTTCAAGAACTTTTCCAATTTTTATATTTTGGTGTGAGATTTGAAATTGTCATTGAATTCATAATATCTCATACTTTAAAGTTTTGTGTATGTCATCAAATGTTTGTATAATTGAAAATTAATAAAAATGATATATTTAACCCCTTAAGGACACATGACGTGTGTGACACGTCATGATTCCCTTTTATTCCAGAAGTTTGGTCCTTAAGGGGTTAAACAAAAAAAAGCTCAAACTTTAGTGAAGAACCATTTAAGACATATGTTTAGAAATTAGGTTGTAGCACTATGGTAGGGTTTTCTCGTCATCTCAGGACGCAAGTGACTATAAAATGTTTCAAAAATGTTAACTGAGACACTAACAGTGCTAGTTACTAAAGTGAGAACTTAATGGAATTTAAAGTGAAATCCAAAATTAAAGCCAGATTGAGTAGCCAAACTGAGCGTACAGCTGACCTTAAATTCACTTTGAATTGCCACTTTAATTAATAATAACCCTATAAATGGCCTACATATTGTTTACTTTAAAAAATACCATCCATGTGTTTTTGTACATGATTTCCAGGCTCCTGAAACCCAACGAAACACGCACATCATTAAATTGCAATCAGTCAAAATAAAATTCAGATAGTTTACTTTTTCATTTTTTAATACAATAAATTTACCTTTATTTTTTAGCAAAAACAAAGACATTTCTCAAGATTTCTAACCAATCAATTTTATTTCATTGGCTGTAAGGTGAGAAAGCACTGAGTGTGTAGCTAACAATGTCTAGTTACACAATTCTTCTTAAATATACACAGTAAAGCAAAGATAAATTTTGCATTTTTAAAGCATTTTACTACTTGAGGTACAAGAAACAATTAAGAAGCAATTTTAAAGGTAAAAAAAGATTTTGTTTTATTTTCAAATGCTCTTTTATTGTTTCTTAGATATCTGAACTAAAATAAAATTAACAACTTTTTATATCCTTGGTCATTGAATATGGCTGTGTGATTGTCAACCTTGGACCCTTTAATGTGTGAAAATACCTAAAAGCTTGCTGAACATATTGCGAATTATTGTATTCTGCCGAAGTTGAGTTTGCCAGGAGTTACGTTTATTTCATTTTTATTTTTTTAGGAGCATAGCGTAATTATTTAAAGTCTACACTGAAAATTTTTAGTATTTATCTTTGCAAATTAATTTGTAAATGTATGATTTGATTAATTCTCTTACATTTTATCATTTTCACACAAAAATTTAGTTGAATATAATTTTCCATATCTGCACAACTAAAATAAAGCATTGTTGCATATTACATACAACGAGTAATGTTTTAACATAAATAAGGATACCACTTATAAGTTACTAATAAATTATCTAGACATGGATTGATATGTCTTCCACTGAGTCTTAATTATTAACCCGAGTATAGGTCTGTGAACATATCAGTGAACACTAAACATGCAGATGGATTTGTGAGATAAATACGTCACGCTAGCCACTATTAATGAATGAATGAAACAAGGCTTGGTGTACTAATTACATATATAGTAAAATATAGGAGCCACTGACATCTGTTTGTAATCAGATTTATAAATGATATAATATCACTTGACTTGATTGAATGAATGATTAATCTGTACACATTTGTAACTCAAAATGTCTTCTGTATGAATATATATTAAAAAAAATAAAAAATAAAAACAACTAAAAAATTCATTTGGCTTATGTCATGGGTCAAATTTATATTATAGGTAAAAAGTGTGCTTGCAATGCAATCGGGTCCAGCGGGTATGATAGAAAAAGAAAAGTAAATCAATAAATTTGTTAAACTTCAAACATTGTTAATCTCATCAACGGGGAGTAACACTAAGCAGATATAAATGTATACTATGAGAAAAACAATAAAATGGATTTAGACTTCACAGTGATTTGTAATTATTCTAAAGATAGCTTTAATATTGCATTCTGCTCAATGTGCAGTCAAAAATATTTTAGCCCTTGAACATGTGTAGTGATACGAGTAACAACACAAACATCAGGTATAAATCAGAAGACCGGATAATGTACTAGACTTTTAATCAGAAAAGCAAATTAAAACCAGTGGTTTAGAAAAATAGGATGTCTATAATATATTTGTATATTAGATTTACAAATTGTCTGTAAGATATATTTGTATATGTATATATTAATCTCAGAATACCTTTTCGTTCTCTTTATAGTCAATAATTAAATTCATAGGCTTAATAAAAAATAAGTAACCTTTCTTTTATACAGACTATAAAATAACTTACATCTCATCATCGTAAGCTGCCTTACACGGATTTAACTGATAAAAAAAGTATTTCCCAATAATAACCCTTTTAAACTCCATTAGACAAAATATCCTAGAAAATACTATATTTCACTATTTTCCTTTCCAACAGGAGAGCGTTCCGTCATACACATTCATACATGGTAACATAATCAAAGTCCATTACCAAACCTGATGATTTCTTGAAATGAAAATCTGAATTTTGATTTCCTTGTCTAACAAGTATATCTGAAATACCTTTTAATTCCCTATGACTATTTGGTACGAGGTACATCACATACCAATTCTATTGTGACTGCAGGTGAACGTACAGGTACCATACTTGTGAAATGGTACAAGGCAAGTCATGTAACAATCTACTAAGACTGCAGTTGTAAATAGAGGTACCATACTTGTGAAAATAAACCAGAACGATTATTATATAAAAAAAAAATAATCAAACTATAACCTAGCACCAAAGTATTGTTATTCTTTAAATTGTGCACTGTGCCTTTCACATAATTGATTAGAGAATATAATTTTCTAATATGCAACACTACTGTGTAAAACCATAAAAAATAGAAGTTTAAAGTTTAGCAAGAATAAGACCATAACATTTTTCTTAATGTTATAAATTTGTCTCTTTATAGACTGCCATCTACTATGCTCAAATGAAAGCTTTCTAAATCCACATTTGTCAATCCCTTTTTAACTTTATTCTCTGGATATGACAAAATCTTTCTTTCTGGATGTCAGATATCCCTGTTCAAGTACCTATTTCATTTATTTTTTTAATGTATTTTATTTAAGTAGCAATTAAAGCCACGATTTGTCCATATGTCACAAGTAAATTCTGGATATCTCCAGATAACTGTTTGCGTAGTGGCTCCTTTCAGTAAGTGGTCTGATTGACACTCATGTTAAAGGCTTTGTTTCCAAGATGGAACAGAACTGTCATTAATTTGAAAGCAATAATTGTCTGCTTCGTAAGAGGATCATTCGTACGAGTCTCCTGAATTAAGTGCTGTGATTTCCGAGTCTTCTCCATATTTTCCATTTAATTGTTCACTGTTGGAATCATGGTTGTAGAGGTATATGGGAACTTCTGTTATGGATGTAGCTGTATAGGATGTAGAACGCGTGGAACAGTGTTCTCGACGTCTCTGGCCCAATTGTGTTTTGTATTGCATCCACTGTCTTTTAAGAGCTCCTTGCACCTACAAAAATATAAAAACATATTGTAAATTAGGGTGCTCCTGTCTCTAGCATATCCCGTATATATGCTGAGTCAATACCCAGTCATTTTTAAAGCATTGCATGATTCTTCTGAATATTTATTGTATTACTTTTTGAGCCTGTTTAGTTTGTATATGTATTTTACTGAGTAGATCCGTTCAGTTTTCTATGAGTGCATCTGTATTGGTATCTGTGTGGTGTTAGTTTGTCTGTGAATTAGTGGATAATAGTTTAGTTTGCTTCTGTGCATGACTGATATTATTTGTGTCTGTACATGAGTGTAAGTGTGTCCCTGTGCATGAATATTTATGATTGCATGTCATGGTTCATATGAGAGATTCTGTTTGTGCATGGGTGTGCCTGTATGTTTCTCTTTACATGTATGTGTTTGTCATAATATCTGCTTTTATCTGTGTATGTGTATTGTCAGATATAATGTAACTGTAAAATTATAGATATGTGTTATATTTAGGAATCACCCAAATTGGGAAAAATAGATGTGATTCACTGTATGGGTTCGACAGTATATTACTGGGCATGTGTGTGTCTTGTCGTGTATCTCTGTATGTGCAAGCATTCCTGAGTATTTATTTGTTGTCTGGCTATGCCGGATTATTTCTATTTTTGTCTGTCTTTGCATGTGTATTTCAATGTTTCTGTCTGCATGTGTGTATGTGCCTGTAAAAAGTCTATGCATGAGTGTGTATTTACATGTGTCTCTGTGAATTAGTGTGTTTGTCTGTAGTATGTTTGTCATACTAAATAGGAGTGGGTCTGGTTTTTTTTTTAACTGATCTGTGTTGGGATAACAGGTTAAATAATTAAGAGGCAGAATAAACTATGGGAGAGACCACAGTGACTCTAGTTACAGGGTCCAAGCAGTTTAATTTTGGGTAAGAATGTGTGAATGCTTCTAATGGATTTAGGGAGAGACAAGGGAGGGCAAAAGGAAGTGTGATGCCGCACGTTTTGCTTTGGGCTAAAGGAACACAATAGGCATCCAGACCACTTTATCTCAATGTGCCCCCAGCTTTAAGGCTGAAGTTTGAAAACACTGCCATTCTGCAGGAACAGCAATGTTTTCTATTCAGGGTTTTCTATTCAATATGACAGCCACCAAAGTCGCTTCAATGAAATAGTAGAGTAAAACTCTGCTATTCAGCCATATGGTCTCCCATCTGATTGGCGCAGTGCTGCATTTTGCCACGCATGCACACTAGCCTCTCAATGCTTTCCTATGGGAAAGCATTGGATTGGTTGAGATCATCAATCTTGTTGATCTCAGCCAGAGAGGTGGAGCTTCATGGAGGAGACCGGTGGTGCGAAGAAAAAAAGTTAAGTAAACTATCTTTTTTAACCTTACCAATGCTGTCAACAACTAGGGCACTACAATCTTAGGAATATATATTTATACTCCTATCACTTTAGTGTTCTTTTAAGCCTCAGGTAGTCTTGGAACTTAGCAACGGCCCTGGAAAACAGTTCTGTGAAGTAGACTCATAAGTAGCTCACAATTTATCATGGTAAATGATCAAGATTCTTGTAGGATTTTTGTATTCACACAAGTGCCTGATATTTGTTGTTAGTTTGGCTTATAATTGGTTTATTTTTTTAATTGGAGCCAACAACTGATGTAAAAACCGCAAGAGATTATTTCTGCATTGTATGATCCTTATGTGATCCTAATATGAATTCATTCTAATTTAGATTAAGACAATGAAACACTGATAGTAACTGTGTCTTAGGTTCTATTTTTTTTTTTTTTTTTAAGACCTTTCATAATATTAGAAGGTAAGCACTACGCATCCAATCTTTCTTAACCCCTTAAGGACCAAACTTATGGAATAAAAGGGAATCATGACATGCCACACATGGCATGTGTCCTTAAGGGGTTAAGAGAATATGCATTAATTGATAAATCATTATTTCAATAAATAAAATGCAAAGTTTCAGAAAACAAAATACATCTTAAATAAAAATGACACAATTTAATGAACGGAAACTGCCAACGCAATTCTATACAAAATACCTAATTTTAAATGCATTTTTGACAATTATTTTCACATGCACATATTTATGCAAATACCATTTTCTTCACAGCTTTGCTTTTGATTGTGGTTCAAGGACATTGATGAACATAAATGTGAATGCACGTATTTCAGTAACAATGCTCACTCTGCATAATTTGCATTTTAGCAAATACATTTAATGGTATACACATCAGAAACACTGTAATAATGCAAGGATTGGGAGATGCATCGTGAACGTACATCTTGAGAATGTGGAGGTTACCTATTTACTAGAACTAATATACACTCATTCACTACTGTTGCCTACAAGATCTAATTACCTATACCTGTGTTATTTAGAAGACACAGTCTAGAATATGTTGGCATGCAGTTCTTTATCACATACAAATAATCATGTGTTTTACATGGATTAACATAACTATACCGCACTATAGAGTAATATACGCCAGCAGTTAATAAGGTCATAAAAGCAATCACACATTTAATTACCTTTCCTAATACTGGTTTTTCAATTCCAACCATGGCTGCATTTTAACATGAAACATGTTGCTAAAAGATTTGATTATGAATAGGTTAATAGCCTACAGTCATTGGTGTGCATTTGCGAGGGAGAGTGTTCTTGTGACGCACAATCTGTGATTTCTCAGATTATAAACACAATATTCAGTTTGATGTGGTTTAGTTCTTAAGGAACTGAAGTTGGTCCATTCGCAGGCTGATAATAACAAACAATGATTACATTTTAAAGTGTCATTTCTAAAAAAAAAAACGTTTTTCAATATGCCTGAAACAATTCGTAACCGATTAGGCTGCATATTTTGTATGCAAGTGGTGTTCACTAACTGACTACACAAACCAAACAAGAACCACTAACACACATATAATTAATATGAATTTGTGGGTCATACTGCAGTTTGAGAAAAGTCTAGAGATATAGATATAGTGAATTGCAGTGCCAGTTAAATTTACAGCACAAGTACTCAACACAGAGAGTTATAAAGCTGGCATTAAAAAAAAAATAAAAAATAATAATATATATATTTATTTGTGGTCAATTGTAGGCCAAATGTGCTGAACCAATATATAGTATAATAATATTTCTATATTTATATGTGGTCGGGGATAAAGGCCGAGGGCATACAATAAGATTTGGGCTATACCAGCAAGAGCAAATTGGTTGTGGTGTGCCAAAACCGATGAGCGGGTAGGCCTGAAAAAGAGGGCCCACCTATGGAACGGTTATTATATGGAGAGATGGGTGGAATTCCAATGTCGTCAGAACAGCAGGAGGTAGCTGGGAGGGGGTAGATCTATGCCCCTACCACAACTAAGCATACTGCCTTTACATATACATAACAAAATGCCACAAAATCATTTTAATTACACTATTATGTATATATTTTTTTATGTGTTGTATCCCTTATTGTATATAATTAGTTTCAGAAAACAGGATAGGCACAGAAAATAGAATAAGGGACAACAATCTGATATGTATTTCTTTATTATTTTTTTTTTTTATAGCACAAAAGTTATTTTGTATAGTATTTACTTTATGGACTTGCAGGCTTTGTATATTTAAAATATACATTAGCATTTGTTCTGTAAAAAGTTGATCCTTTCTAAAATGGTTTCACGACTCACAGCCTTCAAATGTCCTCTTTCTATAACTCTAAAGTACTGTGAAATTTGTTAGTTGAGTTTTTCCAAGGGCCAAATAAGGTAAGTTCAGGGAATAATTATATTTACAAAAAGTGAACAGGAAAGCAGTGATGATTGGCATGTATATCCTCTGTTATGTGGTGATTGTTACCTCATTAGATCAGCTGTTTGCATGATGTCAGTGCAGGTTTCCATCTGTCTATCCGTCTGATGGTCCCTCCGTCTATCTATCTATATATCTATTTATTTATCTGTCTGTCTGTCTTTATATAAATTTGTCTATCCATCTATTTTTCTGTCTATAAATCTGTCCATCTATTTATGAAATAATTTCGCCTGCCTGCATACAAGAGATCGTTAACCAGATGATAAAACATCAATCCAATTGTCCCCCAAAACAAGGACAGAAGGTGCCTGTAGCAAGTGTGTTAAAAAATGATAAGCTTAGAGTCATGTCTACAAATGCTCGCAGTTTAGGGAATAAGATCCATGAACTTGTGGCAATAATGGCAACTGATAGTGTAGATTTAGTCGCTGTTACTGAGACATGGTATAATGAGAAAAATGACTGGGACATAGCAATACCAGGGTACTCTTTATATAGAAAAGACAGGGAAGGCAAGAAAGGGGGAGGGGTGGCCCTGTATGTAAAGAATAGCATAAAATCTAGCCTAATAAAGGTTAGTGAGGCGAACATAGAGTCAGTTTGGGTTACGTTAGAATTTGGTAATCACACAGTAACTCGTGTAGGTGTGATTTATAGGCCCCCAGGAAAAATTGAAGAGTTAGATAATCTACTAGTTGAAGAAATAGCTAAAATGACAATGAAGGGGGAAGTTATCATCATGGGTGACTTTAATCTTCCTGATATAAATTGGAAAACAAAAATAGCTACTTGTGCCAGGAGCACACATATTCTAAACTCCCTACTGGGATTGTCTCTAAAACAAGTCGTTGAGGAGCCAACTCGTAAAGAGGCCATACTAGATTTAGTGTTAACAAATGGAGATTTGGTATCAGATATTACTGTAGGTGAAAGTTTAGGATCCAGTGATCATCAGTCAGTGTGGTTTAATATAAGAACAGTGACTGAGTCACACCACACAAAAACAAAAGTTTTAGACTTTAGAAAAACAGACTTTTCCAAAATTAGAATATGTGTAAAGGAGTCATTATCAGACTGGAGCAATTTAAATGGAGTCCAAAAGAAATGGGATTATTTAAAAGTTGCACTACTGAAGGCAACAGAAAATTGCATTAGGCTTGTCAGTAAAAGCAAAAAATTCAAGAAACCACTGTGGTACTCCACAGATGTAGCCAAAATAGTAAAAAACAAAAAGTTAGCATTTAGTAATTATAAAAAAACCCAGAGTGAGGAAGACAGAATGACCTATAAGATTAGGCAGAAAGAGGCTAAGCAAGTTATAAGAGCTTCCAAATCACACACAGAAGAGAAAATAGCACAGTCAGTAAAAAAGGGGGACAAAACCTTTTTTAGATACATAAATGAGAAAAGAAAAGTAAAACAAGGATTAGTTAGATTAAAAACAAAAGAAGGAAGGTATGTAGATGAGGATAAAGGTCTAGCTGACTGCCTCAATGAATATTTTTGTTCGGTATTTGTCAGGATCGGGACAGGGATCCAACACGCAGAGTACAAACAGTAGCCAGATACGTATACCGGACCTTAGAATGGCCGGACTAACGTAAGTAGTACAGTATAGAATGGTCAAAGACAAGCCGAGGTCGAGGGTAACAGAAGACAGGTAAGCGAGAGACAAGCCGAATCAAGGGTAACAGAGATAAGCAGAGTAAGGTAAACAAGCCGGGTCAAAACCAAAAGGGATAATAGAATACACAAGCACTGAGTGACTAGAACAAGCTAGAACCACGACAGGGCAATGAGCTAATGAAAGAAGCTCTGTTAAATACCCTGTTCAGAGCAGTAACCACGCCTCCGAGGCGTCCTGATTGGTCCTGCAGCAATTGAGTGACAGGTCGTTCCGGAGGAGTGTCCTGATGACAACTTCCTGCCTAGATGCTGTAAAAGGCAGTCACTCCCTCGCGGCCGGCCTTGCATGACCGGATAGACCTTGGGGAAGGGAGCCATCAGGCCGTCTGGATGGAGGAACAGCTAAGTCTCTACCTCTTTCGGAGGTAGAGACCACAGGTACCCTGACAGTACCCCCCCTCTCAGATACGCCCACCGGGCAGAATACACCAGGGCGAGAAGGGAATCGAGAGTGAAACGCCCTGCAGAGACGGGGAGCATGCACCTCCTCCTGAGGTACCCAACTTCTCTCCTCAGGACCATATCCCTTCCAATCGACCAGATATTGCAGTTTCCCCCGGGAGATTCGAGAATCAACGATGGAATTGACCTCATACTCCTCCTGACCCTCCACCTGAACTGAGCGGGGAGGGGCGATCGTGGAGGAGAACCTGTTACATATTAATGGTTTTAGCAAGGAAACATGAAATGAATTAGGAATGCGTAAGGCATTAGGCAACGCTAAACGATACGCAACTGGGTTAATTTGAGACAGTACCCTGTAAGGTCCAATATATCGAGGAGCAAACTTCATGGACGGCACTTTTAACCGAATGTTTCTAGTACTTAACCATACTCTATCGCCTAGAACAAACACCGGTGCTGCCCTTCTACATTTGTCAGCGTGTTTTTTAACCAGCGTAGAATTGTGCAGAAGGATTTGTCGAGTTTGATCCCACAACTTTCTTAAATTGGCAACATGAACATCCACCGACGGTATCCCTTGAGAAGAAGACTCCGAAGGAAGGATGGAAGGATGAAAGCCATAATTCAAGAAAAAAGGGCTAGAATGCGTAGAATCACAAATGAGATTGTTATGTGCAAACTCCGCCCAAGGAATCAAACCGACCCAATCGTCCTGGTGTTCTGAAACGAAACAACGTAAATATTGTTCAACTTTTTGGTTAGTGCGTTCAGCAGCTCCATTGGACTGAGGATGATAGGCAGAGGAGAAATTCAATTTGATGCCTAGTTGGGAGCAGAATGATCTCCAAAAACCGGAAACAAATTGGGAGCCTCTGTCAGAGACAATTTGGGAAGGTATCCCATGCAAACGGAAAATCTCCCTGGCGAATATCTCCGCTAATTCGGGCGAAGATGGGAGTTTAGGTAAGGGAATGAAGTGAGCCATTTTAGTAAATCTGTCTACCACAGTGAGGATGACAGTCTGCTTTTTAGAGATAGGCAAATCAACAATGAAGTCCATTGCCAGGCAGGACCAAGGCTTTTCAGGAACCTCTAAAGGGTGCAGAAATCCGCATGGAAGCGAATGGGGTAGCTTGGTCTTGGTACAAACTTCACATGCCCCGATGAATTCTTTAATATCCTTGCGTAAGTCAGGCCACCAAAAATCTTTAGAGACCAGCGCATAAGTCTTGCGGATGCCAGGATGCCCAGCCACCTTGCTGTTATGGAGACAGCGTAGCACCTCCAGTTGGAGAGCGGCAGGAACGAAGTGTCGATCCCCAGGAGTCTGTTTGGGTGCCAAATGCTGAAACTTCATGATCTCAGAAAGCAATGGAGAGTGAATCCTGAGATTCGTGTTCGCGATGATATTCCCCTTAGGAACTATGGAGGACAGAAGTGGTTCAGTTATAGTGGATGGTTCATATTGACGAGACAAAGCATCGGCTTTAGAGTTCTTAGAACCAGGTCTATACGTAAGTACATAATTAAAGTGAGTGAGGAACAAGGCCCAGCGAGCCTGCCTGGCGGACAAGCGCTTAGCCTCCCCAATATAAGACAAGTTCTTATGATCCGTAAGAATAGTAACAGGGTGTAGTGTCCCTTCCAGTAAATGTCTCCACTCCTTTAAAGCCTTAATGACCGCTAACAGTTCCCTCTCCCCGATGTCATATCTGCTCTCAGGCCCAGAAATTTTTTTAGAGAAGAAACCACAAGGGTGTAACGGTTTATCCACCCCTAACCTTTGAGACAGAACAGCCCCAACTCCTGTCTCAGAAGCATCGACCTCGAGCAAGAAAGGCAGAGTCGTATCAGGATGAACTAGAATGGGAGCTGAGGCAAAAAGTTCCTTGAGAGTCTTAAAAGCACCAAGAGCTTCCTCAGACCAGAACTTAGTATCAGCCCCTTGTTTGGTCATATTGGTAATAGGCGCAATGATAGAGGAGTAACCCTTAATGAAGCGCCTATAGTAGTTGGAAAAACCAATAAACCTTTGGATAGCCTTGAGTCCTTTGGGCAAAGGCCAGTCTAAAATAGATTGGAGTTTACCAGGATCCATTTTAAAACCTTCCCCAGAAATCACGTACCCAAGAAAGTCTACCTGAGACTGATCAAAACTGCACTTCTCCAATTTGCAGTATAGACCATGTTGCAGAAGTTTGTGTAACACCTTTCTGACCTGTCTATGGTGAGTCTCAATCTCCTTAGAGTGTATTAGTATGTCGT
Organism: Pelobates fuscus; assembly: GCF_036172605.1. Lineage (NCBI taxonomy): Eukaryota > Metazoa > Chordata > Amphibia > Anura > Pelobatidae > Pelobates > Pelobates fuscus. Next base: position 301,383,578 of record NC_086320.1, read on the forward strand.
CCAGGTAAACAATAACACAATCATGCTGAAACTCCCTAAGTACCTCATTAATCAAATCTTGAAATACTGCAGGAGCATTGCATAGTCCAAATGGCATAACAGTGTATTCGTAATGGCCATACCGGGTATTGAATGCCGTCATCCACTCGTGACCTTGCTGGATTCTCACCAAATTGTAAGCCCCTCTGAGATCTAACTTGGTGAAGATTTTGGAGCCCTTAAGACGATCAAATAACTCGGTAATCAGTGGGATAGGATAGGCATTTCTGACAGTTATTTTATTCAAGCCTCGGTAATCAATACAAGGTCTCAGCGTGCCATCCTTCTTCTTAATGAAAAAGAACCCCGCCCCGGCCGGAGAAGAAGACCTCCTGATGAATCCCTTTTCTAAATTCTCCTGAATATACTCCTCTAGAACCGAGTTTTCCTGAACAGACAAAGGATATACATGGCCCCTCGGAGGCATAGTCCCGGGTAGAAGCTTAATTTTACAGTCAAATGACCTGTGTGGCGGCAAAGAATCGGCATTCTTCTTGTCAAACACTGCCCTTAAGTCTAGGTAAAGGTCTGGTATTTGTCTTTCTGTGGACTGAGTAGGATTCTCCTGTATGTTAATATTAGCTAATGGAGAAACCTTGCACAAACACCGATCCTGGCAGCCCTGGCCCCACGAGAGTATCTCCCCTAACTCCCAATCGATAATAGGGTTATGTTCTCTCAACCATGGGTACCCCAGAACTATGGGAACGGAAGGAGACGAAATGAGCAGAAGAGATAAATTCTCCACGTGTAGGATACCAACATTTAAATCAATGGGTATGGTCTCACGAAAGATAACAGGGTCTAGTAGTGGTCTACCATCTATGGCCTCAACGGCCAAGGGTGTCTCCCTTAGCTGGGATGGGAAATTGTTTTTACTAGCAAAGGCTTGGTCGATAAAATTCTCAGCAGCACCGGAATCTATCAAAGCCATAGCCCTTACTACTTCCCTCCCGCAAGTTAAGGAAACTGGTAGCAGAAGCCTGTGATCTTTATAATTAGGAGTAGAGGACAAAATAGAAACACCCAAGGCCTGTCCTCTAGAGAGACTTAGGTGCGAGCGTTTCCCGGGCGGTTAGAACAGTTCGAGAGTAAATGACCCTTAGCTCCACAATACATACACAAACCCTCTCTTCTCCTGTACTGTCTTTCCTCCTCAGAGAGGCGGGTATACCCTATCTGCATAGGTTCAGGAAGCAAAGATACCGTGGAGTCAGGACTTGGAAAAGCGGGGGCTAACCTAAAAGAAGGTCTCCGGTTCCTCTCTCGAGTGTTCTGTCTCTCTCTTAAACGTTCATCTATACGAGAGATGAACGAAATTAAATCCTCTAAATTCTCAGGGAGTTCTCTGGTAGCAACCTCATCAAGGATTACTTCAGATAAGCCATTCAAAAATACATCCATATACGCCTGCTCATTCCACTTGACTTCTGACGCCAGTGACCTGAACTCTAGTGCATAATCCACCAGTGTTCGGTTCTCCTGTTTCAGACGCAACAGTAATCTGGCTGCATTAACCTTACTACCTGGAGGGTCAAATGTTCTTCTAAAAGCAGCTACAAAGGCGTTATAGTTATAAACTAATGGGTTATCGTTCTCCCATAATGGGTTGGCCCATCTCAGAGCTTTGTCAATAAGTAGGGTGATAATAAATCCTACCTTTGCCCTATCTGTAGGATAAGAGCGAGGTTGCAATTCAAAGTGGATACTAATTTGGTTTAAGAAACCACAACACTTCTCAGGAGCCCCACCATAGCGTACTGGGGGGGTAATGCGAGAAGAAGCACCCACTGTGGCTACCTCTAGACCTGAACCGACAGGAGAAACAGGGGTATTACGTATCTCCTCTGGTGGGTTATTGGCACGAGATAATAGAGCCTGTAGCGCAAGCGCCATCTGATCCATTCTGTGATCCATGGCTTCAAACCTAGGATCAGGAGAAGCCAGCTGACTGTTTGTACTTGCAGGATCCATTGGCCCTGTCGTAATGTCAGGATCGGGACAGGGATCCAACACGCAGAGTACAAACAGTAGCCAGATACGTATACCGGACCTTAGAATGGCCGGACTAACGTAAGTAGTACAGTATAGAATGGTCAAAGACAAGCCGAGGTCGAGGGTAACAGAAGACAGGTAAGCGAGAGACAAGCCGAATCAAGGGTAACAGAGATAAGCAGAGTAAGGTAAACAAGCCGGGTCAAAACCAAAAGGGATAATAGAATACACAAGCACTGAGTGACTAGAACAAGCTAGAACCACGACAGGGCAATGAGCTAATGAAAGAAGCTCTGTTAAATACCCTGTTCAGAGCAGTAACCACGCCTCCGAGGCGTCCTGATTGGTCCTGCAGCAATTGAGTGACAGGTCGTTCCGGAGGAGTGTCCTGATGACAACTTCCTGCCTAGATGCTGTAAAAGGCAGTCACTCCCTCGCGGCCGGCCTTGCATGACCGGATAGACCTTGGGGAAGGGAGCCATCAGGCCGTCTGGATGGAGGAACAGCTAAGTCTCTACCTCTTTCGGAGGTAGAGACCACAGGTACCCTGACAGTATTTACAGATGAAAATGAAGGAAAGGGACCTCAGTTAAGAAAAAGGATAAATTAGTCATTTATTACACGTGAGTTTACAGAGGAAGAGGTTCTATTTCAACTGTCAAAAGTAAAGACAAATAAGTCAATGGGACCTGATGGAATACACCCAAAGCTATTAAAAGAGCTTAGTGGTGTACTAGCAAAACCATTAACAGATTTATTTAACCAATCATTGATAACAGGAGTAGTCCCAGAAGATTGGAAGTTAGCGAATGTTGTGCCCATTCACAAGAAAGGTAATAGGGAGGAGTCGGGCAACTATAGGCCAGTAAGCCTAACTTCAGTAGTGGGGAAAGTGATGGAAACCATGTTAAAGGATAGGATTGTTGAACATCTAAAAACACATGGATTTCAAGATCAGAGACAACATGGGTTTACTTCAGGGAGATCATGCCAAACTAATCTTATTGATTTTTTTGATTGGGTAACTAAAATTATAGATCAGGGTGGTGCAGTAGACATTGCTTACCTCGATTTCAGTAAGGCTTTTGACACTGTTGCACATAGAAGGCTTATCAACAAACTACAATCTTTGAGTTTGGATTCCAATATTGTTGAATGGGTAAGGCAGTGGCTGAGTGACAGGCAACAGAGGGTTGTAGTCAATGGAGTATATTCGAAGCTTGGGCTTGTCACCAGTGGGGTACCTCAGGGATCTGTACTTGGACCCATTCTCTTTAATATTTTTATTAGTGATATTGCAGAAGGTCTTGATGGTAAGGTGTGTCTTTTTGCGGATGATACTAAGATATGTAACAGGGTTGATGTTCCAGGAGGGATAAGCCAAATGGAAAATGATTTAGGTAAACTAGAAAAATGGTCAGAGTTGTGGCAACTGACATTTAATGTGGATAAGTGCAAGATAATGCATCTTGGACGTAAAAACCCAAGGGCAGAGTACAGAATATTTGATAGAGTCCTAACCTCAACATCTGAGGAAAGGGATTTAGGGGTGATTATTTCTGATGACTTAAAGGTAGGCAGAGAATGTAATAGAGCAGCAGGAAATGCTAGCAGAATGCTTGGTTGTATAGGGAGAGGTATTAGCAGTAGAAAGAGGGAAGTGCTCATGCCATTGTACAGAACACTGGTGAGACCTCACTTGGAGTACTGTACACAGTACTGGAGACCCTATCTTCAGAAGGATATTGATACCTTAGAGAGAGTTCAAAGAAGGGCTACTAAACTGGTTCATGGATTGCAGGATAAAACTTACCAGGAAAGGTTAAAGGATCTTAACATGTATAGCATGGAGGAAAGACGAGACAGGGGGGATATGATAGAAACATTTAAATACATAAAGGGAATCAACACAGTAAAGGAGGAGACTATATTTAAAAGAAGAAAAAATACCACAACAAGAGGACATAGTCTTAAATTAGAGGGACAAAGGTTTAAAAATAATATCAGGAAGTATTACTTTACTGAGAGGGTAGTGGATGCATGGAATAGCCTTCCAGCTGAAGTGGTAGAGGTTAACACAGTAAAGGAGTTTAAGCATGCGTGGGATAGGCATAAGGCTATCCTAACTATAAGATAAGGCCAGGGACTAATGAAAGTATTTAGAAAACTGGGCAGACTAGATGGGCCGAATGGTTCTTATCTGCCGTCACATTCTATGTTTCTATGTTTCAGACACCTCTTAAGAGCAGCCAAGTTTCTCATTCCCACCAGGTGGTGCAAAACGGATGTTCTGACTGTCTAGAATTGGATGGATAAGGTCGAGGAATTGCATGCAATGGCATCAATGACAGTCTCTCTCCGAGGTAGGACTGAGCAATCCATGGCAACATGGACCCCCTGGTTGGACTTCCTTTCCAAACACGCTACAACCAACACATAAGGTGCAAAGCTTGAGCTCCACACAAAGATGCTTGACATGCTTTGAAGACCAATGGCCACTCCCGTGGGAATAGTATCATTCCTTCTGACTGTTGGTTGACCTGGAACATGGCATGAGTCCTGCTGAGAGATATGAACCTGTGATGTCAGGGACTCGGACACTAATAGCAGAGTATGCCAAGATAATAGAGATAATAGTTGACACAATGACTAGAGGGAGGATGTTGGACAATATGAGCTGTTGATTGCGCTGAAACATTACACGAACAGAACCTGAGCTGATCTGCCCTAGACGTACCCCCTCAAATTCGGTCCCCCTACTCAAATAGAGGCACTGGGGTGACATGTGAACTAAGTAACTACTATCCGACTACTGTAACTCTCCTCTAAAGCATAGCCACACTGCTTTGATCAGCTTCTGAGTGGGTTCGACTGCATAATTTCCCATTATGTTACCAAGATAAATGAACAAGCAAAGAGAGATGAGACGGGGTCGTGGCGTGTAGTGCTGCAAAGGGCCTGGGGCTATTAAAGAGGCATAACCCTCCGCTTGTTACCCTCTACCCTCTCCTTTTTTCCCCTGTCTTTTTCTATATTTTCTTTCCTCGTCCTCTCTACCCCCTTCCCCATCCATTTTCCCTTAAGATGTTCTAGTCTTCAATGTCTCATGAGTGGATAGTGGGTGGGCATGTGGTGTGACGGGCGACAAACTTTGCTTGTCACATATTACTTAACCACATCAGTTTCACTTCACTTGCTACGGTCTCACCTAATGGCACTTCACACTACCCTGACCTACAGACATTCAGTTTTCCATACATTCTCAGAGGCACATGCTTTACTCCTAGTGACCCCAATGTGCCAAGTATCTCAATACTCTATATAAATAATTACTGATCGTTTATCCACTTTTTAGTTAGTTATTCACCTGTGTTAAGGAATACATAATAGTGCCCAAATGATTTGTACTGATATTTTCTTCTATATGCATAACCTCTTTCACAGTATCAACTTTTTCTTCTCACACTAAAAATCAAACTGAAGATGGTCAAAAAAAAAATAATAATAATAATAATAATAGCAACTCTTTTTTTTTTTTTAAATTGTTGATCTGGTAATATATGATAATAAAGGTTTCACGTGACTGCTTTTTGTCTGCTTGGATTTACATTTTCATAAATCTATTTTGCAGTGTTAAAAAAGGGTTCCAGACAAATATATGAGTCTTACAATTAATAGGGGGAGAGGTGAAAGATTAGATTTGCTAAACTGTTGGTTTAATTAATTGTGAGATAAGGCAACAGACTAATCTGTATATCATGGAATACAGGAAAAGTATATATGAGTAGCAGAGCTAGGTTGTAAAAGGGCCTTTAAGGATTTATAAATGTATAAAGGATCGTCTAATCTCCTGGAAATAAAACATATTTGACTTGTGTTACTCATTCGTGATATTAGATAAAAAAGAAGATGATTTTTCTTGTCTTTGTCTTGTTTAAATACTTATTTTAATACACAATCCTAGCCTTAACAAAATTTACATTACATTACAATTTTAAGAAATGTATTGAGAATCTTACCTCTCCATTGAAGAAACAAAAAATTGTTGCGACAAGTAATCCCTAAAATAAAAAATGAAAATGATGTAAGTAAGATAAGAGCAAAGAACTGAACAAACTAATTAAATGTTAAACCTATTTTACATATATTCAAATTACTTAAAGGGAAACTATAGTGCCAGTAAAACAAACTCGTTTTCCTGGCACTATAGCTTCCCCCTCTGTCAAGACCCCTCCCCATCCCACCCCCCTGTGGTGAAGAAGGGGTTAATAACCCTTCTATCACTTACCTGGGTTCAGCGCTGACGTCCCTCAGCACTGGCTCAGCACTACCCACGCTCCTCCCCTGCCGATGTCAGCTGGCGGGAGAGACCTAATAAGCATATGCAGCAATGGCCATTCTGACATTAGTTTTTCCCTATGGGAAAGCATTATTCAATATTTTCCTACGGGGATTTCCGGTGATGCTGGAAAACCTTATGCATAGCGTGAGGGTGAACAAAAGTTGCTTATCCACCCAGAAGTCCCTCTAGTGGCCATTTGGTAGACAGCCACTAGAGGACGAATTAACCCTAGCATGTTATTATTGCAGTTTATAAAAACTGCAATAATTACATTCTCATGGTTAAGGGTCATGTGGTCTGGGTGCCTACAGTGTCCCTTTAATTATTTTTATCATTATCCTGGCAATATAAAATTGAGTTTTAAAGGGAAATACAGAACTGTCTGAACTCTGGAGCATCAAGATGCGGTTTCCAAATTTAATGTCACATCATTTGGGAACACTCTAGCATAAACAAAGACCATCACCATCTAGGCAAAATTAATTTACAATACTAACTGACTTTCAAAAATCTAGACAAAATGTAAAACCTGGGGGGGGGGGCGGGGCTTAGCACCTACGGCGAACGGACGCATCTGCTAGGAGCTCCGGGCGCCGACCGCAACAAACGCCAAAATAAGGGATACACCGCGGGCATTGGAACCCCAGAAGGCACTCACCATACCCCAGAAAGGGTGAGCAATAGGCACATGCCTTTCCTGTACCCGAAATTGGGCGGGAAAACTCGGCGCAAGTCCGGGGCCTACCCTGGGTACAAGACCACGCGGGCCACCACACGGGACTTGGAAGAAGAACTGTTAGAGCTCTACAGCTCCCCCTGGCTACCTGACAGGCCTCCACAGTACACAGACATCATGGGACCCAGAAACCTCAGGCTGGCCCCAGCAAGGACTCCCACGATATAGGGGAGATGCTACAGCGCCCGATGACACCAAATATTGCGGCCCAGCCAGACACTGGCGTGCACAAAGCAAAACCGCCAGCCGCCCTAAACGCAACCGGCGACGCCGACTTTCCTGGATGCACTAACGGAACAGGACCCTCATGCTCCTGCCACCAAAGACATTGCCAACCTCCTAAGGGAGCTGCGACAAATGTCAGCGGCCGACACGGTCCGCAGTGATGTGAAGGCGGTGGAGGCTCGCACGCAAGTCACAGAGAACACTGTTACGGAGCTCCAACGGGAAGTACGTGAAATGAGGGATCAAATGCACAGCCTACAGCACTTCCATACTTCCCTGACACAGCGGGTCGATATCACTGAGGACCGCAACAGACTACCCAATATCAAAGTCCGAGGTGTCCCGGATACAATAAGCCAGACAGAGCTGCCACACTACTTACGGCGACTGGTAGAAACGATCCTCCTACACTCACAGGCTAAAAAACTCCAGTTTGACGGCTGCTACAAGATCAACAAATCTAGACAGGCTCCCACGGAAGCAACTCACCACATAATAGTACGCTGCCACTCGGTGTCGGACAGGAACCGCTTCTTAGTAGCCGTGAAGGGCAAAACCCCCATGGACTTTGAGTCATCCAAACTGACTTTTTTCCAAGATCTTTCCAGGAATACCCTGCAATGGCGGTAATCTCTATGGGCAATCACAAGCCAACTGAGGGCAGCCGGAGTGGAATATCGTTGACAACTGCAGAGAGCTCTCACGGCCACAACAGCAGATGGCAGGACTCTAAGACTCACCTCCACAACAGATGCAGCAGCATTCCGTCAAACACTGGGACTGAGCATATACCCAGGGGCACCTGGGGCTCTTACCAACGCACAGCCCAACACACCGGCTAGACAGACTCATCACGCATTGGAAGAGGGAGAGACATCAGACGCAGAGACCTAATACCGTACGCTGCCTAAAGCTGTTATTACTCTTCTTTTTGTTTCCTTTACCACTGCTTACCATGACAACAGTTGCCTTAACCACAACTAAGCCTTATACACACGCCTCACACACTGTGGAACGTCCTTGGAATACTCGAGCCATGACTAAACCCACAGTCTCTAACCCCACAGAAGACCCACTCCCACACTAACGCCCCAACTTACCAAGCTGAGCCCCTACCACCCCCCAGCAGGCCTCCTTGGTTAGGGGTAAGGCATCTACTACACAACGCAACAGGTACCACCACACTTATGATGGTGTCACAACGACAAAGTCAGACCCGACTACCTAGCGACAACTGACCTAGCATACCACTCAACCCAGTGGTACCCACACACCTCGCAACTATACATTACCAAGCATATCACACATCCTCACAGACACGCACGAAGACGAAAAATTTAAACGAGGTACTTTACCGTTGAATGTTTTATCTTGACTTGATTACACGATTCTGTTAATTCTCTACTTACGCTTTAAATAATGTATGTGTTTATCACTCTGCCTCAATAAAACAAAGATTGTAAAAAAAACAAAAAAACAATAAAATGTTAAACCTGACCACCAAATTAATATCCTTAATTTAACAAGCAAAGAATTTTAAAGTATAGAGTGACTTAAATGATAAATTAAATAGCTAATTTGACGAAGAATTTACCAACATGGATTTAGCTACTAATATAATTATTCACTAAACACAGACAAGTTTATTCACTAAAGTGAAAAGTGTTGGGAATTCCAAGTGAACATCAAATTTAAAGGGACACTCCATACCCCTAAAGCACTTTAGCTTGCTGGAATGCTTTATATGAGATGAGTGTGTCCTCTTTTTTTTCATTTTACAAAAAGTGCAGATTTCAATAGTAATTGCCATTTTTACAAATTAACCTTGTTACATTGAAACAATTTGCTTCAGAAAAAAGGGCAGACCGTGAAATATTGCAATAATATATTTAACTTAATTCTGCATGGACCTTAACAAAAATAATCTAAAAGGTTTAATGTGTAAAATAAGTGCAATTATATTCTATAATGATCCTACTCATCATAGATGGATTTGACATAAAAGTGTCTACCTGTGAGAAAATCCAAGTTATAACACTGTCCAACCAATGAAAGACAAGTAAGGAAGGCCTAAGCACTAGTCAGCAAGGGTGGCTATTCTTTGACTCTTTCAGCTACTGCACAGTTCAAGCAAATCCTTAAAATGGGAAGATTAACTCTTGTTGAATAAAGTAGATTTGGAAATCATTTCAAGCACCATTATCACTACCATCCACTGTGACGCTTATGGTTCCAGGACTGCCCTGGCACTGCTCACTGTAATTTGATGAAATATTTTAGGCATTCTCCTGCAAGATAAATTTGATTGTTCAGTTCAGGACTGCGTTCATTAGCTCTGAGCACTAAGTTTACACTCTCAGTGACTGAGCACTGCCCTGCATGGCTCCGCGGAACTCAGCAGAGCTAACCTCAATCTCCAGGAGTCCTGCATGCAGGGTATATGGCTGAAGGCAGCTGGCAGGCTAGTGGGCTTAAAAGTGTTTCTTTCACAGTTGATTAACTTCAAATACATTTCCAGACCCCTTTGACAAAGAAATATTTAACTATGTAATTTACTGTTTGAGTTAGGGAGAACCATATGATTACTATTAGAACCCATTCTGAAGATGTTCATAAAGATACATATATATTTATAAAAAAAAACACTGATACCTGATAATGCATTAATATGTTCATAATGTAGTCATAGATTTCTCCAGCAAGTCGATTTTCAGGTCTCCATGGAAATATAACAAACTGGATTCCTAACAATGGCACAAGAATCAAAGTTGCTCTGACCGCTTTCATATACATGTTGGATTCTGTCCGATGGGTATCTCTTAATTTTGTCACAAGTACTAGAACTATGTTGAGAAGGAAAAACAAGTTGACCTGGAAAGAAGAACAGTTTTTCAGCACTTTTTATTTCTAATTTGAGCAAATGTAAACAGTATAGCAAGCAAATCAAAGTAATACAAAAAAAATAAAATAAGCTTGTTTATTCATGTTTGTGCTTTGTTTATTTCACAAAGTTTTTACATTATTTTTATTGTGATGTTTTACATGAATAAATGTTTATATATATTTTTTCACATGGCCGTTCTTGGTCTGTAAAGGGCCACAATCAGCGGTTAGGGTTATGGTAGGGTTAGGGGTAAGAATAGGGTAGAGTTGCTTGTGTCTCGAAAAACATTATCTAATATATATGGGGGCCCTTGAAAAAAAAACCTTAAATTATGATGGAACAAATCTATACAAGGTTTTGTTTTGCTTCAGAACATGGACAATTGTCTCCGTCCTATAGGGGTTAAAGTGCCCTTTTAGCTCTTGAGTTAACATTAAATACATTTATTTAAATATGATTTTATTTGAAGTCTTGTTTGTGCTATTATATGCACTATTCATATAATCATTTTAATCTTTTTTTAGGAAAGCATTTTTCAGACAGTTATTAACAGAAAACAGAAAACAGAGACCTACATTATCTTTATCTTTGGTGGCAACATTCTATTTAATGATATATATATATAATATTTTTTTTTATATATTTTTTTATTTTTTTTATTTACATAGATCCTTTCAAGTTTAGATCACCTGGTGCAAGACGCGCATGCTTTTTATGTCTATCCCAGCATCCCAAATGAGCTACACAGTTTCAGAAAAAAATTCATTAATTAATCCATCCCTGTCCATAACAAATGTATATGGATCACTCCATTAATCTCCTTTGCATTTTACAGTGTATGTCACATTCTGTGCTTAAAATTGGATTTATGATCCCTACAATGACACCTTCCAGAGAAGGAGATGAAATATTCGATGTGGTGCTATTGATAACATATAAGCTATCACATTTCCACCTTTTTAAACAATTTATTAGCTTCTTTGTAAAACTGATTCCTAAAAGAGGAATGAGAACATGCTTAGGGCTTTTTATTGTATTCATGTTATGAAGCTATCAATCGTGTTTAATAGACTTTATTTGTAATTGCCATATTCTTGGTATTTTTATTAAGCTACTCTCTCCAGATCAATTTTTTCATCATGGCTTTGGGACATAAACAAGTCTTAACCACTAGCCTGGTATTGGAGTTTTTCGTTGATAAAAACAAAAACAAAAAAATCTGCATTAGAAACATGTGGATTTACGGGGGCGTGGCCTGGACGAGCATGGTGCAGGACACACACTGAAAGAGCTCCGCACCCCTGGCCACCTAAACAGCGAAAACTAGCTACGAAAACGGGAGAAAATGGTCCGCAATAAGAGGCAGCTGACAGCTGAGACAGTGGGAACAGACTCACCGAGGAGACACACGGGCCCGATGGATGATTTCATCGCTACACCGCCCGACACGCGGAGACAGCACAGTGAGCACAAAATGGCGCCCGCCTCTCCAAGCAAGGAGTGCGCGGGAGAGCCCCACACAGAAGACGCTCCGGTTAGTGAACTAGCCCAAATCAGAGCTGAACTGGCACACATCTCTGCCAGCATGCTTACCAAAGCAGACACTGGCACCCTAGTGCAGGAAATTCGAGCCGCAATGCGTGGTGAGCTCGCTGAAATGCGCTCAGACCTGACTGCGCTCGAACAAAGAGTGGACGAAATGGAGACAGCAGCCCAGGGATGCGACGAGCACCACAGAGCTACAGAGGTGGCGGTTACCAGACAAGGTAACATGCTCCTAACGCTGCGCAGGCAAGTGGAAGATTTGGAGAATAGGAGTAGGCGCAACAATATCCGGATTAGGGGCCTTCCAGAAGCGGACGCAGATCAGCTCCAGACAACGCTGACTGCCCTATTTCACCAGCTACTGCGGGACCAAGCCCCTGACGCATTCCGCATGGAGAGGGCACACAGAGCACTAGGCCCACTGAGACAGGATGGCAGGCCCAGAGATGTGATATGCTGCCTTACCTCTCAGGGCGTGAAAGATCAAATAATGGCCGCAGCAAGGGAACAGACCTCTATCAGATTCCACGAAGCCGAAATTTCACTCTTTCAGGACTTGTCCGGCCTCACACTAGACGCCAGAAGGGCCCTGAGACCGGTGACGAGTACCCTCCGTGATAAACGTATACCGTACCGGTGGGGCTTCCCATTCAGCCTCCAAGTGAAACACGGTAACGCATGGCTCACGGCCCGCTGGCCGGAAGATATTCCACACATGCTACGAACACTGGGCCTGCCGTCTGTTAGAATTAGGAACTGGATCCTGGAGGAAGCTGTGGCAACACGACGAGATCCTCTAGCTCCGCTGCTCCCTCCGGCACCTACACCCGGCAACAACGCCTTACCACGTCGACGAGGGGGCCCGGAGGGCCCTGAAGAGTAATCTCCGAGGAGCGACCGATCAGACGGGGATTTGGTGAGTCCTGAACACACATGGGGACATACATACTTATGGGCAAGGGAGACCACAAGGCAACGGGGGAGGGTCTGGACACTTGGGGAGGGAGAGGGACAGGGGGACTTAATGCCATCAACTGCTTCCCCATCTCCCTGGGCTTGGAGGGGACACTGGGAACCTGGAGACTGGTGCGCTACTACCCTGAGCTGCCATCACTGAGCACGAGGGACACAGGCGGGGTGGCCTACACATGCAGCCCCCAGTTGGGGGATTTGGGTGGGGGGACGAAGGGACGATGTTGCCTGCGGGAAGCATACACGCGGACTCACTACAATCCCGGCAGCGATGCAGCAACCCAACACGTTTTTTGGCACAGGCCCGATTTGGGGCCCCATTTTGACAATGTAACTAAAATGCCGCCAGCCCTCTCATAAGGTTTAGAGATGGCACAACCCAGGGATGGGGGATTACCTCAGACTGGCTTTTGGAGACATTTGTCCCGCATGGGCTCAAGCACAAAGTATATGCGTTGTTAGACATGTTGTATGATATTATGATGTATCAGAGGGAGAGGGGGGGACATATCCTGGGCACAGGGGCTCTAATGCATGATATCTGTTGACCTGTTCTGTGGAACTAGACCGAGGGACACCCACGAGAGATGAGTGATTGCTACCTGAGGAGGTGACAAATCAGGATAGGGACCGGACGGCCCACATTAGACACGCATATATGATTAGGCCCGGGAGACGGAGTAGTGAGAAACAGCGACGCATAGTCACTAGACGAGCGACAACGCCCCGTACAGCCAGGCCCCCTAGGACCCCCACAAACACACAACGTAGAAGATATGAGCCACCCCTCGCACTGACGGTTGCGTTCAGGGACCCGATATACATGTGCCTAGGAAGAGACAGAACCCTGACAAACCCGACCCTTCCCGGTGGACTTGCCCCCCCTGAGAATGATAGATGCCCCCAGGAGTTCAGAGACCCAACCCTGTGACGACCGCCCACATTCACTCACAACTTGCCTACAAAACAATGTCTCTCTGACCGGAACCATATGCCTCCCGTAAAGTCAAGACCCACTGGCCAGGGGGGTGAGTGATAGTTGGTTTATCTTTCTGATTGTTACTATACTAAAGAGAAAAGCATTTGTTTGTAGTTTTGATCACACTCTTTTTATATACTGTCTATTGCCTGCTACTGTGCTCCAAGGGACCAGTTCCCCTTGACAGGCACCACTCAAAGGTTGACGGGGGGGGCGTGGGACGCTCTTATCGGGCGGCGCACGCGACACCCCCGCCACAGGTGCCGACTCATACAGGTCTGTATTGGGCCTAACAAACCTCCCCCTCCCTACACCTATCCCTAACCCACCCCCCTCCCTTGATAGGATCGGAGCCATGGGGTCGGGGTTCACGCCCGCTCCTCTGCATGTCTGGACGGGTAACACCAGGGGTCTGAATGCCCCCGAGCGGAGATCTCACCTGCTGCGAACTCTATGGGCCGAAAAAGTGTCAGTCGCCTTTCTCCAAGAGACCCATTTCAAAGGAACGGAAAACCCTACGCTAAGAGACTCAAGATACCCAGTGGGGTTCTTCGCGAATCACCAGACAGCCAAGAAGGCGGGAGTAGCAATTTTATTCGCAAGCACGATACCATTTGACTGTGCCGACACTCTAGCCGACAACATGGGACGTTATCTGTTTGTCAAAGGCACAATAGCTGGTTGCTCGTACACCTTCGCAAGCATATATGCCCCAAACACCCACCAAGGCAGGTTTGTCCGACAGACGCTGACTAAGTTAGAGAGATTCAGAGAGGGATTCCTGGTGGTTGCTGGGGATGTGAATGTGGCCCTGGATCCGAAGAACGACACATCCAGAGGTGCTAGCTCCCTCCCGCGCCAATGCCTACAGACCATCCGGAGAGCCCTCGGGGGCTCCGGACTCGTGGACTGTTGGAGAGTGATGCACCCGGCAGACAAGGACTTTACCTACTATTCCACGGTGCACAACACATATAGCAGGCTGGACTACATTTTCGTGTCCCAGGAGTTTCTGCCTAAGTTAATATCGGCAGAGATAAGGCCAATGACTTGGTCTGACCACTCGCCTGTCTCAGCTACACTCGAGTCCCCACTATTTTGACCAAGAGACCGTCAATGGAGGATGAATGAATCGATCCTCAATGACGCACCAGTAATCGCGGAACTCAGGACGGCACTAACAACATTTTTTGAAGAAAATGAATCCCCCGAGACTCCGGCGATGATGGTGTGGGAAACGCACAAATGCGTCATCCGGGGACACCTGATTAAACTATGCACCCACAGACAAAAACAACAGCGCCAACGCGTGGCCGAGCTAACAGCGCAGATAGCGACCCTGGAAGCCACCCATAAGGCCTCCCAGACCGACACGGACTACAGATCTCTCCTAGACGCGAGACGAGCATTGAGAGACATTCTCCAACGCAAACTCCAGTACACGATCCGCAAATCCCAGCGTTTCTTCTACGAATATTCAAACAAATGTGGCCGTTTACTCGCCAGAGCTCTACAGAAGAGGCGCAGGATGTGCCAGATCACAAAAATTAAAAACAGAGACCAGACGACCACCCAAATTCCTGATAAAATTCTGAGCGCCTTCCAAGGGTTCTACCACAATCTATATAACCTACCGGTAGATGACGCCCCCGGTGCCCGACGCCTCCAAGACACCCGCATAATGGAGTACCTGCGACAACATGTGGAGAGGACCCTCACACGAGAAGAGGCAGCCACACTGGAAACCCCCATCACACTAGAGGAGCTCCAAGCAGCACTGAAAGGCTCCAAGACAAATAAGGCACCAGGACCCGATGGCCTGCCGGTACGGTACTTCAAGGAATTGGGAGATATACTCATGCCCAAGCTCCTGACGGGCCTCAACTCACTCTTGGAGGGGGGTACGCTCCCTAGAGATACCCTAACAGCTACGATCACGGTGATCCCGAAGGAGGGCAAGGACCCGACCAACTGCGCCAGCTATCGACCAATATCGCTACTGAACGCTGACCTGAAGCTCTTCACGAAGGTCATAGCAACGCTCATTGGCTGGGTCCTGCCAGACTTGATACATCCTGATCAGGTTGGGTTTGTCCCAGGTCGAGAGGCCAGGGACAACACCATCCGAGCCCTAAATGTCCTACACGCCTCAAAGCAGTCGTCGCAGAAGGTCCTCCTCCTCTCAACCGACGCGGAGAAGGCCTTTGACCGGGTAGACTGGCATTACATGCTCGCGACACTCCAGACAATGGGTTTCGGCCCCCACATCCTTACGTGGGTCTCCTCCGTATACACGATACCATCTGCTAGGATCAGGGTGAATGGCGCGCTGTCGGACCCAGTGCACATACGCAACGGAACAAGACAGGGATGCCCGCTGCCCCCCCTCCTGTTTGCCCTCTCCCTGGAACCCTTCCTGGGGGCGGTCAGACGGGACGGGGGCATACGGGGGTTTGTTATGCATGAGCAGGAACATAAAGTGGCGGCGTATGCCGATGATATGCTGTTTTTTATCAGTGAACCGATGGTCTCCCTGCCGAATCTCCTGAGGGCCTTCGAGGAATACGGACGGATATCGAACTTAAAAATAAACACGGACAAATCAGAGGCTCTCCCCATAACAACAGGTGACGCGATGACTACCCACCTAAAAACACAGTACGCCTTTACATGGTGCCAGGAAAAGCTACTATACCTTGGCATCTGGCTACCTGTCGACCTCTCCCGGCTATACACTCACAATTTCGCACCTATACAACAGAAACTGGGCTCGGACTTAGCCAGGTGGGCTGGCCTATGCGTATCGTGGTTCGGGAGAATGAACGCGATAAAAATGAATCTCTTGCCCCGACTGCTGTACTTGTTTCAGACCGTACCTATCTCTATACCAGGGACCTTCTTCAGAACCATGGACATGGCCATCACCAAGTTCATCTGGCTCTCCAAGGCTCCTAGGCTGAAAAGATCGCAACTACGACTACCAAAGGCGCAGGGAGGCATGGGTCTCCCATCTCTCCTGGACTACTATAGAGCCACACATATCCATAGAATTGTGGACTGGCATGCCACCGGCACACGGAAACAATGGATACACATGGAACGGCTCCAGATGGGAGGCTCGCTGCCAGCAGCACTATGGCTGGGAGGCCCGTTAACCTCCATGAGAACCCGCAAGCACCCACTCATCGGTGCAACCTTACGAGTCTGGTACTCGATTAGGACTAAACTGGCGTGGACGACGACCCCGGGGCCGCTGACTCCGATCACACACAACCCAGACCTCGCTGGGGGACTCTCACTTCGCGACGTAGAGGCATTTGGAGACACGGACTGGATGTACATGCAACAGTGGTGCACGAACGACTCCTTAAAACAGCTCCCAGACCTGATCACCGATAGAGTCCCAACGGGGCTCGAAAGATACAGGTATTTCCAAATCAAGTCATTCTACCAAGCTCTACCAGGGAAACGCCTAATACATAGACCCCTAACAGAGTTTGAGAAAATATGCACGAAGCGACAACACTTATGCAGAGGAATCTCAAACCTTTATGCGATGCTGATATCCTCCACACAGCATGAGCCCTTGAAACACACCGCACGCTGGGAGGAAGCCACCGGGGTAACATTGACGGCCCCCCAATGGACGAACATTCACATCTTGACTCACCAAAGCTCCATTAGCTCCAAACTACAGGAACTCAACTATAAAATATTAACCAATTGGTATAGAACCCCAGTGAGAATACACCAGATGGTCCCGGATGCACCAACGACATGCTGGCGATGTAACAATGAAGTAGGCACAGCTCTTCATATCTGGTGGACGTGCCAAAAGATAGCCCCATTCTGGCGACAGGTACACGCACAGATCGAACACATCACAGACACAGACATTCCCCTGCAGCCACTACAGATGCTACTTCATCATACACTGCTACCTATCTCAAAATATAAAAAGACACTAACTAAACACCTCCTGAACGCGGCCAAAACGCTAATTCCGACACGATGGCGCTCCACACAGGTACCCACCCTACAACACTGGATGGACAGGGTCGAAGAAATACACGGGATGGAACAGCTAACCGCCGCCCTCAACGGCACCACAGAAAAATACATGCATGTTTGGATGCCATGGCTCACGTACATCTCGAATAGGCCAAACTAACTCCCAGGACAGACCCCTGACGCGAGCTCGAAATAGGGAACGCTCCAGAGGATCGAACCTTGAGGGGCCTCTTCGGACCCTGGGGATGTGCCCGTCTGGACGTTGGGGGGGGGGGGGCGCAGGGGGCTGCGACCTCGATGGCGAACGTGCCTTCCCCTCCCTCTCCTTCTCCCACCATGCCTCACCTCCACCCACCCACCCTTCCTGCACACCCCATCCCCTCCCTTCCTTACACTCTCTGAACACACTGCTCCCAGGAGCTACGTACAGGATTAAGACATACGGAGTCGAGGCTCTTGCCTCCCATAGATCACCATACATAAGTTAGGGAAAGGCCACACCCAGGCTCTGCAGATAAGCCCCGCACCATGGACAAATACCATGACTAGGGAAGGCCACACGGCAGAGGGCAACAGGGACATGAGGCTAATCGTCAACAGGACGTACGGGCCACTGGCGCTTGCAGAGAGGCATATGGGACCCTAGACCCTCATATGTGACAGACCGACTGCTGACCACCACCACCTACCCGAATCGCCCAACCAGACGCATCCCACAGACGGTTAGCAAGCTTAGACCCTGCAGTCCATACCAAGGGCAACGAGGGGGGGAGGGAGGACGGGGGAAACCGAATGGAATACACACACTAAAGCTACACGAAGGACTAACTGAGGGCCCGGTAATCCCTAGATCACCGGAGTCACTGACGGAGAGAGATGATAGCCCGCCCAGAGTACGAACACAAGCTAATGCCGACCACTTTATAGACGTGCCACAGAGAAATTAGCTTTATTACAGGACAGGGCAGGTACTATGCTAGCTAACAATGCTTTGGCATCAAAACACCGAGCCACCAGATCGGCAAATCCCACTTCTTCCCCTCCTCGCACAGCTGACTGATGCCCGCCACACATATTCACCTGCTCACTCAGCATGTATTACGATAATATCACATCAGCTATGGTCTGGCATCTTTCCCTCTCAGACACAGGAAATTTAAATTGACGGAGGTCCAAGGAGGGAAGATTAGGGATGACAGATGGGAAAACAAATGATTGGGTAATACAAGGAACAACTAATGCTATATTCCATGGTCACAAGTTGTTATTACTACTTGACAATACGGTCTGATCACACGATCATGTTGACATGCCCGTGATACATACTTACCTTGTGAATTAAGGCCTAACACCGTTAAATGCAAAGACGATTAAGTGGCAATGGGGGCAACCCCACACATGTGCATCGTACACTGAAATGGACCATAACGTGAGACAAGAGTGTATCCTTGACTATGTTTTCAATGTTTGTATATAACGTACCCCTTGAACCTTTCTTTGTGTCTCGTTTGTTCTTGAAAACTTACAATAAAATAAAGATTGACCAAAAAAAAAAAAAAAGAAACATGTGACAAAACTGCATGGTTTTACCTGTATCTTTATGCCAGGACAAAAAATGAAGCAAATGTGTCAGTATTACTTTAGAGTAAAAAAAGCACGTTTAAGTTATTTACATTTCATTTAAGTTTTATTGAAGCCTAATAGGT
The DNA here is from genome assembly GCF_036172605.1 of Pelobates fuscus. Classification (NCBI taxonomy): domain Eukaryota; kingdom Metazoa; phylum Chordata; class Amphibia; order Anura; family Pelobatidae; genus Pelobates; species Pelobates fuscus. The sequence goes on from NC_086320.1 coordinate 301,403,012, forward strand.
TTTTTTTTTTCATTGCCCTTTGTTTTAATACTCACCTACTTGTATTCTTATTTGATTACAAATAAATAATTAAAAAAGCACACATGAAATAAAAAATTCAATTTATTTGAACTGGCGTATTTTTCGAGACAAATACTGTAAATGGATTTTAACTTTACTTGGATTCGCTGAAAATACAAAAAGACAATTAAAAAAAAATCTCTAAATTCATTTTGACCACTTGTTTTCTTTTTTTTCTCTCCAAGATCTTATAGTTTGCTTTTATGTATCTAAATATGTTTCAGTGTGCTAATTCCTATAGATCTATATATTGTTATGCAAGTACAATTTTTTTTTTAATAGCTCTTTTATATTTATTGTCTCTAAAAAAGAGTTAATTCAGCAACAATTTTAAATGGATCAGTATTTGATTTCTCTCCATCCCCCATCACAGCTTTTTATTACTTGCCTTCGCTAAAGGACGTGCTTCATGTTTTAGTAGAAAACAGAACATACAAACCCGACACCGTCAGTGTTCTATTTCATATAAAATATGAAGGTTACATTAAAAACCCTTCAAGGTCATACACCCAAGGCTGGTAATTTAACAACTTGTCAGCTTAACAGCTAAAAAGCCAGAACAAGCAACATCCACACAAATGTGTGAAATACTTCTTGTGCCTACGTTGCACTGTGTAAATTGCTCTTTTGTTCTTAAAGGCAAAAGCCAGGTCACGTACCCCCAGGGAGACTAGGGTTCAAGGCAAAGTTGTACCTTTCTGAAAATCTTTGCCATATAGTCAGAGGTACAATTGTTTCTAGTGCATACTACAAATGATTAGACTGCAAAATTGATTGGATTGTTAAAAATAAATTAATATGCTAAAATATGCCACACGAATGTCAAGACAACTAGCAATTTGGTTAAATTCACTTTTTAGATTAAGTTCGAAGAACTAGAAGGAAATAGATTTTAAAACACTCATAACAATTTCCAAGACTTTTGCAAAAAAAGACTTCTCTCGATGAAAACAACGTTGTATTAGAATTAACAGAGGAATCAAGTGAAGTGCTCTCTGCCTTCGAGATATGCAAAACAGACTATGTACGCAGTCATTTATATTTTTCTGTTAAAAAATTCTGTCTGCTATGGAAATACTGCAAATGGCAAAGATTCTAAAGATAGTCATAGAATATAAATAGGAACCGAGGGACTGGGTATCATCTTGTCCTATCATTACTAAGTTAAGGTGCTTGAGGAACCCCTTTCCCACCATAAATCTTATTTAAAGATCACAATGGTGGAGCTATTGGAGGTACTTGTTTGACTCATCCCAATTGATGATTACCTTCTGACTAGTTATGCATGAGATGAAGGAAGAAGATGGCTATTTCTTTAGCCTCTGTGTCTCTCGGGCCCCATTTTTGAATTATTATGGAATAACTGGGAGTCCCCTTGAGTTATTCAGGGGTCCTAACCATCTTCAACAAAGGAATCTTTCCTTGCTTGTCACAATCTCTTATCTCTAGGTTGGTTAGCACTAATATGGCAGTGGTAGTTGTCATCTCAAATGTGTTTCACATCTCTTTGCATAAAATAGTAGCCACTCTACACTATGCAGCACTTGATTTCCATGGTAGACGAGAAACATAGACACCTTATCCACTGATGCTGTCACTATGATTATCTGGTTACACACTGTTCTTAAGTGGCATTAAGCACTCAGACATGTTTTATGAGCATTGAGTGGATTTTATTTTGTTTCCATTATTGATCTGTGGACTGTGATGTTTGACAAATAACTTTATTCAAACACTATGGGTAACATCTCTGCATGGTACCATATACAAAGTGGTTACATTTATGTTAAGTTTGTTTACATTTTGGGAGGGGTTACATTTAGGATAAATGGTGTGTAGGGTACGGGCATGTGGAGTTTGGAGGTTATATGCAAATTACTCACCCTTCTATGATTGATAATAGAGCTGCAGGAGCTGTCATACAGTGTGCATCAATTAGTGCTCACCTATGACATCCTTTGTGTATCACATAGTGCCATCCCTGCTCCTCTTGTAAGGCATTTCCTGTGTGAGAGTGTTACTGGCCAGATGGGATTTATCCCTTCCACTTCCTGTCCAATCTCACACACAGACACAAGAGAAACTGAGATATCACTGATATTCCCACCCTGTATAAATATGCCTACAACTCTGCAATTAAGCATAGGCTGGTAACTAGACTACAAAGGACACTGGCCAAGGCTCCTGGTACATTTCTCTCCCCACCAGCTCATTTAAAGAGATACTATAGGCATCAAAACTACTTTAGCTTAATTAAGCCATTTTGATGTAGAGAACATGCCCGTGTAATTTCACTGTTAATTTTCTGTCATTTACTCTGTCATTTTCACATTGTTTATACAGCCCTAGTCACACCTCCCTGCATGTGAGTTGCACTGCATTCCTAAACACTTCCTGTAAAGAGAGATATGATGTTTATACTTCCTTTACTGCACAGTCTGTTTTAGTTAGCATTTCTAATCTCCTGCGTTGTTAATAGCTTCCTAGCCCTTGCTGGAGCTTCCTGGGTGTAATTAAAGTTCAAATTACAGAGTAGGGGATACAAACTTCCAAAGTAAGTTAACATCTGATTGAAATTTGTACCAGAAAAGACAATGAACTCGATTTTATAATGTACGGCTTCTGCCAGAGTGCTCCAGACAGGGAAGGCAAGTCCCTTACGGAATCCACTGGTAGTGTACACATGTCCAGGCACACCTAATAAGTTCTTCAGAAAGCAGTATGTATTTTGGAATAAAATGTGAAGACAATGTTTTGGCTCCTACATGAAATGTCAAATCTTGGCAAGTTAGATATAAAAAGAATTACGTTACATATTATTATTATTATTAGTATTATGATATTTATAGAACGCCGTCAAATTCCGCAGCGCTTTACAATGGGTGGAAGAACAGACATGTAGTTGTAACCATTAGACTAGTGACAGTTGCAGAAGAGGAATCAGTCGGGAGCTATTAACAGTTTAATTGATACGCTTTTATGAAGAAGTGGGTTTTTAACGATTTTTTGAAGGAGTTGAGACTGGGTGAGCATCTAACGGTGGAGGGAAGCGAGTTCCACAGGAACGGTGCAGCCCTCGAGAAATCTTGAAGGCGAGCATCAGAGGTGGGAGTACGGACAGAAGATAGACGTAAGTCTTCAGCAGATCGTAAGGGCCTAGACGGGACATACTTGCGTATAAGGGAGGATAGATAGGTGGGAGCAGCATTATGTAGAGATTTGAAAGCAAGAACCAGAATTTTAAATTGAGCTCTATATTTTATAGGAAGCCAATGTAGGGACTGACATATAAAAGCAATAGTTGATTAACCCCTTAAGGACACACGACATGTGTGACATGTCATGATTCCCTTTTATTCCAGAAGTTTTGTCCTTAAGGGGTTAAAGGAACACTACAGGCACCCTGACCACTTCATCTCAATTAAGTGGTCGGGGTGCCATGTTCACCCTCCCCAACCCATTTTACTTTGCAGATGGCAATGTTTATATTGCAAGGTTAACCTGCCTCTAGTGGCTTTCAATATGACAATCATGAGAGGAACTTCTATAAATTAGCAGAATAAAGAGAGCATCTGATTGGCACAGAGTGACATTTTGCCACACATGCATGCTAGCCTCCCAATGCTTTAATGATTAATATTTGCAGACTTCAGCCATGAGACCATAGCGGTAAGGGAAAACAGGTGAGCTAACTACCTTTTTAAACCCTGGCAGTGCTGGCCTGGTCACTTAAACAGTGACTAGGGCACTATAGTGTTAGGAATACATATTTTTATTTTGAATGCTGTAGTGTTCCTTTAAAATGACACCCCAGTCATACTCTGGGCCCCAACATAACTTGAGTGCAGTTGATAGATTTTTGGCCTTATACTCATTCTGCATTTTTCTTCACATTTAAATCTCATTAGTTTTCCTAAAAGTAGAAAAAGATTTAGCAGCTTTCTGTAGCATAACCCTTTCTTTAGCTATGTGCCTTCTTATCACAAAGCAACATCCCTATCAGTACTTAGCCCCACCAATCAGAGATCATTGTGAGCTAGACTCTGCCCTTTATCTAAATCACGGTCCTCTTATTATTTGTACCTGTTCCCCTTAGCATGCAGTGGTGGCTAGCCCATAGAGGCAATTAGAGAAGCACCCCATCGCAGAATTGTTTCGATAATAATAATTTTAAAAAAATCTATTGGCGGTGGTAGAATAGTGAACTACTAACATTGTTTCCCTTAGGAAAATGGTTAATTAGAAAATTTCTATTATAAATGGTAAACATACAAAAAAATAGCACTGCACTGCTACAATTCCTCTTTCTCTTCTTCCACTACATTACAAGCCGGCTCACTGATAATGAATGATGGCAGTCTGCATAAGCTGTTGAAATCAAGTGGGCATGTGTAGAATTTAGGTCGTTTGTGAAATATGTACAGTCAGAAATGCTTAGTATGCCACTAGTGGTGCTCTTTGAAGTGCCCCGTTTAGTCTCAAGTAGAGCATATAAATTGGGCAATCAGCATATAATAGTTTAAAAATCTTAAAACTTTTTTACAATGTGAACTCTGAATATACAGATAACATGTTCAGTATTGACAAGAAGAAGTAAAACTTTTAGTGTGTTACCAGCCTAATGTGCACAGAGAATCAAAGGTAGCTCCGGATCAACTGGTGCAGGTGCAAATCTACTTGCGCCAGGCTTTGGTTTAGTTTGTCCCTATGAACAGATTGGCACTAAATAGAGATTAAGACAAGAAAAACTGATTGTTTTTTGTTTATATGTTTAACTTGTTTTTGAAGAGTGACTCTTACTGAATATGGGTTTATTAAAGAATTAATTTAGAAGCGGTGTTATATAAGCAATAAATGTTTGTTTCACTGAGAGCATGTTTATGGTTTATTTAACGTTGCAAGGACACATAATCCTTCATTTAATGTGGTTTACAGATTTATGTTTGAATGGTAGCCATGCTTAATAAACAAACAATCTCAAGTTTTACCATCTATTTATGAGTACCAAGTTCTGCATCCAACTCAAGAAAGCATGTGGATTAAAACAAACTTTGAATTATGTTTCACAAAAATACACATCTCTCAGTGGAATATTTACACAGTGCTACTGAGAGAAACTTGAAAAAATAATATTCATATAACAGAAAGATTGATGGATATATATATATATATATAGCGCCAACATATGCCAACAGCTTCATGTACGCATATGAAAATACACATATAATCTCTAAGTATCAGGAGAAATTGATACAATACCACAGATTCGTGGACGATATTTTCATATTATGGAAAGGCACGATAAATGAGCTGGAAATCATGGTGGAGGAACTTAATACTCTCGATTCACCAATTAAACTTACTCTCACATGTGACAATGAAAAGATTCAATTTCTGGACGTGGAAGTGTATCGAAAGGATCAAGGTATAGCACATCGGTTATACAGAAAACCATCGGATCGCAATACTTTATTGCATGCAAATAGTTCCCATCCCAACGCCTTAAAAAACTCCTTGCCTATCTCGCAATTTATTAGAGTGTTAAGAAACAACTCAGAAGAAACTACTTGCAACACTCAACTTCAGGATATGACCAATTCCTTCTTGGAACGGGGATATAAAAGAAAAGTCCTACAAAATTGCCTTGCAAAGGCTAAAAAAATCTTTGAAGGAAGAGAAATTAAACAACAGAACACTGTTTCAAGGATTACGATTCCGTTACTATATCATTCTGAAGGCCAACGATTCTCACAAAGAATTAAAAAAAGATGGGACATTCTGTCCTCGGACAGAACATTGAATCCCATCTTCACACAACAACCACGCATTGCATTTGCACGCAACAAAAACTTAAAAGACATTTTAGTTCGAACTGACACACCAAGTCGCTATAGTTCTCATAAGGAGAACACAAAGAAAGGTTGCTTCAAATGTTTAGGTTGTGTTACCTGCGGCCACATGCTCACAGGATCGTCATTTGCACATCCACATACAGGCAGACGGATACAAATTAAACACCGTTTGACCTGCTTAAGTGATCATGTGGTGTATCTAATTTCCTGCCCTTGTGGCAAATATTATGTGGGCAAGACAGACATGACAGTTCGAGATCGTATTAGAGGCCATAGATCGGGGATTATGACGGCATTCCGAGACGGCAAAACAGATAAACCGGTGGCGAAACACTTCCTTGAATTGCAACATCATTTACCAACTCTCAAATTCACCATCATTGATCACATTCCTCCTTTGGGTAGAGGTGGCGACAGATCAAAAATTCTTCTTCAAAGAGAGACATTTTGGATTCACTACCTTGACACGGTTCAACCCAAGGGACTGAATGAATACAACAGCTTCAGTTGTTTTTTAAACACTCGTTAAGACATATCTACAATTTTTCAGGGTCCCCAGCAAATTTACAGACCCGTTCTTGGTTGGAATATTTTTGGGTTATATGCAAAAAATTTTTTGTTCCTTAATTCGCTTTGAAGTCCAACAAAAAGATGTTTGATTGCATTAGTAGTATCTTATTCAATTCCCAAGCATATATAATTTTCCTTTTGTCAGACAGGCTCTATATGTAACATTGTAAATTGGATTGTCAATTTATAGGTTAGGACAGCAGTATGGTGTTGGCACCTATGGCATGTTAAATTTCTTTTAGGAGGTGCTCCTCGCACTTTGTTTAAATTTCATCAGCTTTGCACTTCGTGGTTCACTTTTCTGGTCACCATGTTTGTGACAGGATCTCATCTCACAGATGGATTCACATACTCTTAGTTTTACATATTCACAGCACAGGGGCAATTTTGGCTCCAATAACATCACATATCAGATTACTCTGATCGATATATTATTCACTCAGTCCCCATTCACATACAGTTAGCCGTTCACACTTTTTGAGATACCATTTCACCAGTATTATTATCAGGTTTCTTTATTCACATCACTTTATTTTTTATATTCGTTTTTATTTTATTTTATTTTTATTTTTATTTTTATAGTTATATTTATTTTTATTTTTATTGTTATAGTTATAGTCATAGTTATTTGTATTTTTATTTGTATTTTGATATTTTTTTATCTTTATTTATTTATTTAGTTTTATTTTTATTTTTATTTTTATTTTTATTTTTATTTTATTCTATTTTTATTATTATTATTGTTATTTTTATTTTATTTTATTTTTATTTTTATGTTTATTTTTATTTTTATTTTTATTTTTATTTTTATTTTTATTTTTATTTTTATGTATATTTATTTTTATTTTTATATTTATTTTTATTTTTATTTGTATGTCTATTTCTATTTATTTATTCATCTATTCACTCATTTACTACATTCATGTTTTTCACAGTCTAGTACATCTTTTAGCTCTCTTCTGGTTCCTTCTATATTGCCATTTTGATGCCCACATGTGATATTCCCATATACATTAGAGCATTCAATCCAGCCACTTGAACAATATGTATATCCTCCATGCATGTTTTTATCTTTATTTTTATTTTGATTGTATTTTTCTTTCTCTCCGATTTCCTGTGCACTATAGGCCATGTTATTTAGGCGTTTCTTAGCAACTATCTCTGGTTGCGATCACATGATTGTAGGTCACATGGTGTGTCCGCAACTAAGCAATTGTTAGTATCACGATCACATGACATGACGTCATCACGCACGTCAGGACGCGATTTTTGGCGCCGGTCAAAGGGGCAGGTCGGGGTAATGGGTTTTACACGGTGATAGGGTAAGTTTATCTGTACACATGCTATATATTGTCTATGTTTGTAATGATTTGGCATCTTGATAAAGACCGCTTGACGGTCGAAACGTTGATTCGTTTGCCTAGAACTTGAATACACAGCTTTTGCAAAACCAGTGAGTGCTCTCATTTTTTCGTTTTTTATATATTCAGCACTGTGAAGCACCTTGGTCTGAATTTTTCTAAGTGTTTATTTGTGGGAAGAGTGCCAGAATTTGTAAATATTTATATATATATATATATATATATATATATATATATACACAGACAGACAGGCGGATGGATAGATAGATAGATTGATTGATATATAGACAGACAGAAAGATTGTTTGTAGGTACATTCTGCTATGCCTGTAAGTACAATTTATTTTAAAATAATTTAGGATTCAATTACAGATGTATTTATTCTACTGGAACCATAACCACTGCAGTGTGCTTAAGTGGTTTTGATATTGGAGTGATCGTTCAGATACATATTGCTTTTTATTATTTATGCAGTTTTGCTTTTAATTTTGAATGTGTCCAAACATTTTTCTTACCATTTGTTCTCTATAATGAGTATAGACAAATGTTGTGTTTGCTACAATTCACATTTATTCTGCACACAATTTTTCCCTTTTGTTATATATTTGTACGTTTATCAGCACACCATTAACCACTTAGCAGCTGGGGCATTTATTAACCTATGAGCTTTACTACACCGCACCAGATGATTTCTTAAAATGGATAAAGTGATTACCTGAAACTACTAACCTGCAGCTTTAAACCTGCACTCATTTCATTAAAACCCCTACACTGTGCTTAATAATTCATTCCAAATATGGCTCATTAAAGTGCCACTGTCACAAAAGATATATATATATTTTTATATATAATTCTTTATTTTTGTAGTGGAGGGAAATACACGCAGTTGAATTAATGACATAACACGAGGATAGACAACATTAGTCACAATTCGAAACAATCATGCTTAAAGAGCTTGCCTGAATGTGAGACAAGGTATGTGCTTCAAAGACCAAGAAAAACATCAGGCAGGTTCATAGATTCTCAGCAGGCTAGTAGCTTAAGAGTTTGCTGGTACAGCACGTTTAGAAATTAGATAACGACCAGATTAGACATACAGGTGTACGGACAGAACAAAATCTAAATATTCAGTAACACCATAAATTCTAGCCATGACAGTTCCTAGATGAATATAGGTTTAAAAACCATGTTGGGAGGGGGCGGAGCTAGCAGCGCATTGGAGCGGTCACGTTTTTGTGAACTCCGACTCAAACATACTCTAAAAGAACCCTTCTCATGGTGGAACCAGACCCAAAAGAAACCACACAGCTAACTAAGCCTCACTACAGACCATGAGCCGAAAAACTAAGAAGACAAAAGCAAAAAAAGGCACTCACGGCAGAGACATCGGCGACATGCTGAGAAACACACAACAGGCCGCATGGTCCAAAATGGCGGACGGCCTCGCCTCATATGCCTCAGAGGAGTTCGACACAGACCTCATGGAGGGAGCGAACTTCGGTCCCGTACTGGATCGTAACACTGCACCTAAAGCGTCTGGGGAACAGCAGACCAACTCAAGAGAATGCTGGCTGATCTGCGCAAGGACCAGGCGGCGGACATGGTCCACTATAGAGAGGCCCTAGAAGAAGCCCAGTCCAAAACCACACGGCTAGAAGCCTGCTCGAGTACACAGGACTCCAGATTAGCCAAAGTGGAACAACAAATGGCGTACCTGACGAAACAGCAGAACACCACCACGGAACAGCTAGATGCACTAGAAGATCAGCGGAGGAGGTACAACTTAAAAATCCGAGGGATACCCGACTCAGTTGGCCTCTCTGAGCTGCCTCACTACATAAGGCGGTTCCTGGGGGCCCTAATTCCACCTAAACAAGTGAAATCCCTGAGATTAGATGGGATGTTCCGACTACCAAAGCCGGCAAGAGCTCCAGCAGCGCACTTGCAGACCTCATACTGCGCTTCCAATCCCTGTCGGACAAAGCTACTCTCCTAGGTGCACTACGAAACAAGACACCTTTGCTGTTTGAGGGCATGACTCTAACAATCTTTCCAGATATTACCAAGAGCACCCTTACCTGGCGGAAATCAATGCAACCTCTCATGCAGCAGCTCCGAGCCAAAGAGATGCCCTATCGATGGGGAACACCGCGAGCAGAATTCTTCACCCACAACGGGATAACCCACAAAGCGCAGTCCTTCCAGGAACTAGAGTCACTCCTCATATCCACGGGCATACTCCAAGTGGCACCAACGAGAGGCACAGGACTGTCCCAGCTCAACCCAGCGAATGTACGTGAGTTCACCCCGAGGGAGACTCGGAAGGCATCGCCAACCAGATACCCCACCTGAGGCATTAAGGACAGCCCAAGTTACGGGGACACTGTTATTCCACCAAGAACGTGTCTCGCTCAGTTTGAGACCGCTGCTAGAAGGTCTATAAGTTACATTTCCTTTGTTTTATTTTCGTTGAAAGTTACAGTTCTCACTTTTACTTTTAATCAAATGCAATCCTTGCTTAGTGACCTAGGTCTACTCCATACCCCCCTGGCTGAATCCTCGAGACAGCTGGCGGAACTAGCCACACACAAAAGGCCGACCACACAGAAGAGCTTGACAAGTTCCCATATACGTAGGCTATCATAACAACAACTACAGCCAGGCTCTAGCAATCTGCGCCCAGCCACAGCCACAGTGGAGTAGCCTTTTCCCCCTCCCTGGTCTTTCTCTACTGGTCAATGGTTGAGCCCACTCTGAAACACACACACAAACCTAGAATCACACTTAGTTAACTCACCCAGTGGGGCGCAAGAGATGTGTACTGTTCATGTTTATAAACTTGCAACCTAAACCATAAAAATGTGCAATGTATACTAATGCCCAATATTGTCTTGAAATGTTGACACCTCGGCTGGTACATGCTGTCGTGGCATTACTTGCTACTATGTATCCTATGAGCACAATAAAATAAAGAATTAAAAAAAAAAACATGTTGGGGTAACTTGCTGAAGATTAACTGAAAAGGTAAAATAAACAGACTGGCTGAGTACACATGTCTACATTATATGCTGAGATTAAACTTTTTAGATGACATATGTGCCCGAGACACAGAGATTTTGCACACAATTACACTGGCCTCCGAGCACTGATTAAGGCAAGATGCTGCTAACTCATTATGAGGCTGGAGCAGTCTAAATTAAACAATTATATATTAATACAGCAGGTATTGCATGCTTATATGAAAGAAAGATAAGCCAAGGGGGGGGGGGGTTGTTGCCAGCCGATAGGAGCCCCGATGTAAGTCAACCTATGCCCCTCAGGGGTATGCCATATACACGTGTCAGCAAGATGGTCGTCGGGTTTGAGGGCGTAAGCAGAGGCCACAGGAGTATCAGAGTGTTGCGCAGAACGGAGCCCAAAGGCCGCTTCGGTGAGACAGTCACTTGGGGTAAAGCAAGATAAGGGGGCAGCCGGAGCTGCCGTGTAGGAAATGTGCGCTCTGTTTCTCTGATGTGTTGGTCTAGGCGCCGCCGCCGTTATCAGGTGTTCTTCGCTGGGGGTACAGCAGGAGTCTCTGGTGTGGCTGTCTCTGAGTTTCGCTACCCTGCTGGCACTTGAACCTGATCTGCAGCCGCCTCCAGAAGTCAACAAAGAGCTTGTTGAGCCTGGTTTCCAGGTCGAGCTGTGCGTCGCTGAAGTTATAGAGACATGTGACCTCCGCCATGTTGGGTAAGTCAGCAATTTTGAAGTGCTATTTATCTCTTCCTATCACAGTGGGCTTGCAATGGAAAAAGTCCTTAAATTAGACCTGCGTCAGCCCCTCCCTAGCAACACGAGCAACATTAGTTTACGAGTTTATTCTGGTTTAAAGGCTGGTCATGTGGTTGTACGACTGGATAAAGCATTTATAGAATTCTAGTGTTGAATAAGTAATTAATTAAGCATGTTTCCACCGAACCTATTCAAGTGCCACCATTCTGATAACATCCTTAAATTTCCATCATGCAAAATAGAATGTTCATTAAAAAGATAGTATTATCATGCAGTGCTGCCCCTGCTTCATACATTTCGGTTAAGTATTATTTCTTGCTAAATCACTACTTGCTGTTTGACCAGACTAATTAGGGTAATAAGTTGCAAGAGGAATGATGAGTATGTTACCCAGAGTCTTCCAGGCACAATATAACATAATAGTCTTACCAGTAGGGCAGCCATAATTGGGCCATGAATGATGTAAAGCAAATTTGTTTCCACGCTCATCCAACATCTGAAATATAATTAGAAATGTTATGTTTCAAGATAGCAACAGGGGAAACATATTTTTAACCTGTGATCACCAGAGATATGTGCAATGTCTTACTCACTTGTCATTAAAGTATTTTGTTCTTGCAAAAGCATGAATAGATGCTGGCAGTAATGGAAACCCTGAAAATAAGATAGAATGGAGAATTAGACATATATGGACAAGTTGAAAGGCAAAGCAATATGTCAGCAGTTTGTTGGGATGTAAATTGAATCTACACATTGTGGTGAACAAACTGCTATCAAAAGTAGATTTCATTTCTCTCTATTTTTTTTTTTTAATTCAATTATGGTTATACATTATGGTTATATATTACCATAAACTGCAAACACAGACAATAGGCTGAATACAGATTTTGACTAAGACTAAGCATGGTATAGCAGATGTTTACCACATGGTTGCACACTAGGAATTATGGGATGCTAAACCTTAGGGGACACTCCACTGTTTGCATACAAAATAAATAAACAAATAAAAAATACTATTTAACAGATATACCCACAATGAAAACATGCATATATTTAAAGACACACTCCAGACCACTAAAGCACTTTAGCTGGCTGTAAAGCTTTATGTGTTTTTTTTACTTTACAAAAAGTGCAGATTTTGAAACTTTTAGAAATTAACCTGGTTACACTCCCTTGGCTTTCAAGATGACAACATATCCTGTTACTTCCTGGTTTTGTTAGCTCAGGAGCTAAATTCAAGAGGCAGCAATTGCCTGGAGCACCTGCCTTGCAAAGACTTCATATTGAGCTGCATTGGGAAGTCTGTGATTGGACAGCCACAGAAAGTCTGGGTGGGGCTAGAAGGGGAAGGTTTGCAAGTGTTTTTTATATATATACCCTCAATGAAAAAATGCATAATTAAATGCATGTATGTTTTCATTGGTGTATATCTACAAAACAGTGATTTGTATTTATTTTGTATTTGGGCAGTGGAGTGTACCTTCAATTATGCATTTTTTGACGGTGGTTAGTCTAGGGGTTTATTCACTAACATGTTGAAAAATTGATATAATATTAATGGTATATCTAAAAACCGCTAGACAAATCTGCAATTATCTTGTCTGCAACTTTTACAAGCCCCCTGCCCCTTCTTCCCACGCCCAGACTTTCAGTGGCTGTCCAATTACAGAATTCCCTATGCAGATCAATGAGCCGTCTTTGCAAGGCATGTGCTCTGGGCAATTGCTGCCTCTTGAGTTTAGCTCCACTGAACTTAACAATCAGGAAGTAGCAAGACTGTTTGTCTAATAGACAGCCTGATGGGGTAGGGCAAATTTAATTTTAAAAAAGTGCAAATTTCTTTTGAAATCTGCCCTTTTTGTAGAACCCAGTCTTAGAATATAAAGCACTTCAGCAGACTATTTAAGATTTAAAATCTTAATTTATTAAGTTATTTTAAGATTGGGAATGGGTGGATCCTGGTATTCATCTGTGTAGAGGCTATCAAACTAAACAAGCACGTACAAATCAAATATCACACAGGAATATTTTAAATTAAACACTTGCTGGCAATGCATTTGCAGGAAATTATGTTTTTTTATGTTTACCAGAATTGACCTTTTATTGATTATAGGGTCACTTGAAATGTAACTTCAAAATGTCAAAGCGTGTGTTCAAATACCAACAACAAATTTTAAACATATATATAGTCTGAAAAGGAAAGGCTAACGATATCACCAAACCATGATTTGAAGAAATATTTTTACATTATCTAATACATAATTTTATCATAACAGAATTTTTTCTTGTTGTGCTTAAATAGATTCTGTCGAAAAATATAGATACTGAAGAGTTTTGCCAATGTTTTCTTAAACAAATGTAATGATACAATGTATACCAGGATGTTGTGAATAAAGAGGTCTGATGAAACACTCTTTCTCCAATTTTGGTAATCTTACAAAGCAGTAAATTGTGACTGTTGACAAATGATTAGCAAAATCTAATCTAACATAAAAGAGTTGATACAAAACTACTAAATTTAGTTTGTCCTATTTTCCAGATTAGGCCTGGATTAACTTCCAGCTGATCACATTTATCGGCAGTTTATAGGTTTTCAAATAAGCCATCAAACCGTTCGGATGGATTTAATTACAGCAGTCAAAGAGACACTGTAGTCGCCAGAACAACTACAGCTTAATGTAGTTGTTCTGGTGAGTATAATCATTCCCTGCAGGCATTTTCATGTAAACACTGCCTTTCAGAGAAAAGACAGTGTTTACATTGCCCCCTTGGGACACTTCCAGTGGACACTCCTCAGATAGCCAATGGAGGTGCTTTCTGGGGCAGTGCCTCCCTGAGTTTTTGCCGGCTTGCACAGTATGTTGGGGCAGAAGATTCTCAGCCTTTACCTTTGCAGAAGGCTGTCCTATTTTCGCAATCCCACCTTTTAGAGCATTGCTGCTGGTTACTATGGCAATGCTTAAGTTCCACATGGTGTCAGACTTTGTGAGAAGAGCCGTCACCATGCAGAATTGAAGGCTAAGCCTCTACAGTACCACCGGACCATCAGCTCTCTCCCCCCTTCCTAGATACAGTGAAGATACAGGGAGGGGGGAATAAACTGTAAAAAAAACAAAAAACAATTTTTAAAATAAAAAAATAAAAAGCTGTTTCCCTTCTCACCCACCACAAAACGCAGTCCCTTTTCTGCCCAACAAACTCTCCCTAACACACAATACAAACTCTCACTAACACACAATGCATCCCTTACACACAGAAACTATCATTGTATTCCTTACCCTCACACACAAACACACACACATACATAAACACACAATGCATCCCTTATATACACACACGCAATGCATCCCTCACACACAGACACACACAATACATTACTTACACAGACACACAAGGACACAAGGCATTCCTTTCACAAAGTGAAAAAGAAAAAGAAGGAAACCGCGCCCTTAGTATAGATACGTAAAAATATGTAAGTATACGTACACAATGGTAATAACAAGTAGTCTTCTTATACAATTGACCTCAAAGAAAACATAAAACATAAAAACAATAATAGTGTGGTATGTCAGGTATAGTGGGTGGATAAATAGTGGTAAGTGATCCACACTCACATGGCCCAGAGCTAACTCAGAGCTCAGCTGTTAACACGCCTGGACGGAACAATCCCCGTCTAAGGATATGTGACTTTCTTTCACGATCTATTTGCTAGAGCAGAACTTGCTCTAGTCTTAAGGGCATAGGTGGTATAATCCCCACCAAGGAACAAGTTGATGATCAATTGACCTAAAAAAAAAGCATAAAACATAAAAACAGTAATAGTGTAGTATATTAAATATAGTGGGTGGATAATTGGTAATAAGTAATCCACACTCACATGGCCCAGAGCTAACTTAGAGCTCAGCTGTTAATACGCCTGGACGGAACAATCCCCGCCTAAGGATATGTAGTTGTCCTCACAGTCTCAGATGGGCGATATATGGGAAGATAAAATAACTCCAAATAGTGCAATATGTATAGATAGAAATACGTGAGTTAGCTCTGGGCCATGTGAGTGTGGATCACTTACCACTATTTATCCACCCACTATACCTGACATACCACACTATTATTGTTTTTATGTTTTATGTTTTCTTTGAGGTCAATTGTATAAGAAGACTACTTGTTATTACCATTGTGTATGTATACTTACATATTTTTACGTATCTATACTAAGGGCGCGGTTTCCTTCTTTTTCTTTTTCACATTTATTCACTACAAGGTTGGGGTTCCTTGTATTGGTTACTGCTGCCATATCATCCTAAAATATATAGTGAGCGCCTAATCCACCAGAACTTACGTTTTATTCCTTTCACAAACACAGACACACATGCACAAACAATGCATCCCACACACACACACACACACACACACACAATGTGTGTGCCATCTATGTAACTTGTTTGACCCTAGAATAGGCCATGATGTTTCTATAATCCAACATTTTACTTTATTTTTGGTTTTCTAAACTCTAATACCAGCTGTGGTGATCAGTATTGTAAATATCTATCTGCTATGTTTAAAATATTAAAATGTTTTGCAAAAAAAAAGATATAGAAATACCTTTGTCAGATACATTTTGACTTTATAAGTGGTTTGTGATGTCATCAGCACTAGAGTGCCTTGTTCTTGTTGGTGTAACATGTGTAACTCCTATTTGGTGTCTGGCAAAACCTGTTTTGTAACACCTATTACACATTTTCTTTAAAGTAGACATGTGCGTTCTTTGCATTCATCTTTAAACAAAATCAGTTATTTTGAAAACAAATGTAGTCATCCAAAACAAAAACCTTTTAATTTGTTTTAGAACAAAATTTATTTATTTGGACAAATAGCTGGAAATTCCAAATCCGACACATGAAACAAACAAATGTTTCCTCCATCAAAACCGAATTGAAAGGTTTTTGTTTCAGATGAAATGATTTGTTGCCAAATAAATCGATGTGTCGAAAGACAAATGCAACAAATGCACATGTTTATTCTAGAGCATGGGTGGTCCAGCGTTGCGTGTGTGTTTGTGAATGATGCATTGTAGGTGTGTGTGTGAGTGTGTGTGTTTGTGTAAGGAATGCCTTGTGTGTTTCTGTATGTGTAGGTAAGGGATGCCTTGTGTCTTTGTGTGTCTGTGTAAGTAATGCATTGTGTGTTTCTGTGTGTGTGAGGGATGCATTGTGTGTGTGTCCTCTAGCCTTGATCCTCTAACTGTTTCAGTACAATAGTTTACATAATTACATCTCAGTGTATGAGGACACGGGCATAATAATATGTGAATAATGACTGCTACATAGTATATTCTATTCTAACACATAAATGTTTATGATTTCAGATAAAGCATTAGCTATATAACTGTCCGTATTGGGGAATACTTGATGTAGACGTGGATATATAAAAATAACAGTTATATAAATAACAAGCAGTTCTACAAGTTGTTTAGTTAATGTTTTTCACATTTAACAAGCTTCCTAGATTTGCAGTAGCAAGCAGAAAAATCTGCAGCAGTGAGAGTAACTACTTTTCCTTGTTTTGTTATCTTGCTCACTCCATGCAGTATCGTTGTCATGTATAAGCTTTGAGTCATTTATTTATAAACCTAGAAAAGCTTGAAGCAAAAATGTGAATTGAGCTGTTAAGAAAAGATATGATATTATGCTGTTGGGAAAAGATGCAAAATAATGCCGGTGGATCTAGATGCATGGAAGCAAATCGTTTTAATCATCTTTGTAAGCTAATCACAGCAGAGAAATTAATGTCTGACATAAGGTTTTTCTTTAATAATTTTTCTTTTTTTAGTTAGAACAGCACATTACCAGAGTGCCCCAACCAAAAAACAATTTAGCCGAGAGAAATTATGAAGACACCACAGATTCTAGGAATGATCTTGATGTTAAACATAATAAAAAAAAAGGTGTTTTATTCATGACTGTAGAGGCCACTGCATCTAAAAATATTGTGCACTAATGTTTTGACATAGATGTACAGTATGTACAATTCCATTTTTTTCATTGCAATCTCTTTAAATGCTTGCACATGCAACACTAAAAATAAACCAGAGCATTTAATTTAATCTTTACATTGTACTAACAGAAACGCTTACAAATGAATAGATTTAAGTTATAAAATTAAGGTCCCTCTCGGACATGTCATGTCGTGCTTTGACATCAGATCTGTATGCCAGTGGCACAGAGAGTCAAAGCAAATGACTGAGTGGCAGAGAGAGCAGGAGAACCATCTTCAGGTTGTTCTACTGCTCCCTGTCACTATGCTATTTCCTTAGCAAGTGTTTTTTTCATATTTGGGTAGTATGAATCATTCTGATACAGATGTGCTGGCAGTGAAACCAGCATGTTGGTTTCATCAGACAGGACTGCCCTGTTTGGAGAAGTGTTCCCAAGCATGGCCAGTCGGAGCAGAGAGGTGGTGGCAACGGAGAGTGGGTAGCACCCATGAACCTACAAGAATCACAGTGGTTGGGCAAGGGACAACAATTAAGAAGCACCATGATGAAATGGTATATTTCCTGCATTAGGAGTTGTTGAATGTTTAGAATCGATTAAGTTTAAACAAGATTTCTTTTCTGATATTGTTAAAATATTGATAGATGGTTCTTAGAATGTATACTTAGTTAATGAAGGTGTTGCTGATATGTTATTATAAATATAATTTATTCTCCACTGGCTTAGAGTGCTGGAGAATCCAAAACAGTTTGACAAACACATAAAATAAAAATGGAGGGATTCCAAGATCCATAGAATTTTACAGTAAGCATAGTGGTTGTGGTGTCTAGAGTGTCCATTTAACATCTTCTTAACAAGGATTAGGAATTGCCCAATGAATTATGACAGCTATGACAATGTCATAGAATAATACACTTGTCCCAGTTTCTTATTTTGGACTGAACAATAGAATTTGTTTAAAATGTGTCTACTTATACAATTAATTTTCCATTGCATTTTTAAGGGATATAAAAATTCTGGCATTATTTTATGTACATCAACTCTGTAGCTTTGTGCCTTTTATTTGAGGATAATTCTTTATCATGAAATGTTTCCGAAATTTTCATTCCTGAGTCGCATCCACACTTTGCAAAGTCATAAAAGGCCACAATAAACTTCACATCATGTTGAGAATAGAATCTCAGCAGTTTGCCAAACACATCATTTTGAATATATATATGCACCCGAATGGTACTTACCCCATCCCAGAAGATAATACCAATGTAAATGTTGCTCTTCTGCAAACACAGCCACCACAATCAAAGTATGCAGATATATTCCTTCACAAAGCATCCAAAAATAATTACATCCAAACATGTATTGTTGAAAAAATTGCAACACTTTGCAGCTTACCTGAAAAACAGAGTGACTAATTAATTAAAAATTTTAGTTATTAAAATAAAAATCTAAATATATGTATTTTAGCAAAAGTTTCCGTAATGCATAATATTTTGTTTAAAGTAGGGAAGTTTGTTAAATGTTTACATTTTCATACAGTCAGAGGTAGCTCTACAATTTGTGAGGAAAAACTTGAATATGAGGCCAACTTCAACAGACATAATGAAATAAAATTTGAACAATGCTAAAATTAAATGATCAGGGTCCCTGGTGTCTAACGGTGCATATGGCACAGTTTCCAGCAAGCAGGTGCTGGCATATCATTCCACTCCAGATCCCTTGACTCTTAGTCCATCCTGCAGGACTGCCATCATAACATTTATGTCCCTTTACAAACAGTTGCTGAGCCCCCAACAACCCACACATACTTCCAGACACATAAATACACACTCACCACACATATATATCCCAGACACCCTCATGGGGATACACACACACTCAGATACAAAATGCCAGACAGACATACACTCACATAGTGATTCTCAATGCCTGATACACTGACAAACATACACATGGCTCACAGCCATGCACAAGCAAATATACACACACCTATCGCTAGGCACACAAACACTAACAGACTCACACATACACACACTAACAGACACACTTACACAAACACTGACAGAGAAACACACGAACGCCAATATTGAAATTTTAGATATTTTCGTCTCACCCGACTCTTATAGGTAACATCTTTCCTTTTTTACCCTCAGCTTCATCTCCCTCTCTTCCACACAGTTCCCTCTCTCCCACCCCAGCTCCACCTCATTTTTTCCACCCCAGCTCCATCTCCCTCACCCCTCAGCTCCATCTCTCCCCCTAAGTCCATCCCCTCATCCCTCTTAGCTCCATCTCTCTCTCCCCTCACCCCAATCTCCCTCTCTCCCCAGATTAATCAACCTCTCTCCCCTCCAATCTCCAACTCCCTCTTCACCTTCATGCAACTCTAGATCTATCTCCCTCTTCCCTTTGAGCTCCATCTTCCTCTCTCCTCAAATCTCCATTTACCTCTCTCCTCCCCTCCCAGTTTGTCTCTTCCCCAGCACAATAAATTGTTAGGCCCCTTACCATGGTGGTTCAGTGTTACTGACTACTGGGAGCTGCATCACTTTCTCCTTCACTTCAGGAGAGAGCAGCTCCCATGCAGTGTAATGAACCTTACCAAAGGAGAGGCTTAAATGTAATTTCCTATTCCCTCTCTCAGTAACTTTAAGATATATTGCCATGTCAAAGAGCTGGCCAATGATGTATTGCAGTGTATTCACACGGCAATATACTAGGTCGCCATCTCCTTTAAGGCTACCTGATGTATTGAAGAAGCTGGCGGGTGCGGGTAGGGAAGTACAGAACAGATCCTTCACAGATATAACCCTTGCCGAGGCTTTCATCAGTTAGTGCAGGAGATTCTTAGGGACAATCTGCAAAGAATTATCTGATACTTGGCACCTATGTTGGTGCTCCTTTTCCCTCCCATCAATTTGTAGCAGTGTGAGGAGCGATTGGCTGCAGTCACTCTTCGCATGTCCTAATAGTGGGCAGCCCTCTAGTGGTAGTCTTCTGCTTCTTATCCCATGGTACAGGCCCTGTTCTCCAGTTAGGAAAGTTAAGAGTGTGCAAGCCACCAGTGAATGCCAGGCCTTAGACTGCTGCCTAAATCACCTAATTAGAAATCCACTTATACATACAATCATGCAAACATTTCTGGAAGAGGTACAGAATTTGAAGTTCATGATTTATTGCAGAGACACTAAGGAGAAATGTAAGCCAACAGATGTCTGAACTTGTTCACTCCATCTGTTGTGAACAATGTTTCTAAAGACAGGACACCTCTAGTGTCAAAGGTTAGACATAATTGTTCAAGCTTGCCAATGACTTATGCAATAAACATAAATATACATTTGTATTTTCCAGGTATATTACATGCTAGTTTGAGCTAGACATGTGCAATTAGTTTTATTCCGAATGTACATTCGTACAAATTTCATGCCATTCGGACATTCGGCTGCTTAAGAATGTCCAAAGTGCCGAGGTTCCAAAGCGCCGAAGTTCCGAAGTGATTCGGATTTCTGAAAAGTGGCAAAACAAGAGAGAGAGAGGGAAAATTGATGACAATAATCTTGACCAATAAGCTAATTCCTTTTGTGCAATGTAATGCTTGCTTGCCCAATCCGGTTTCACTATTCCCTGTCCAATGAAATTAGCAATTTTTGTGATTGATGTTAGAGGACAGCCAATTAATGGTGATTTTGTCACTGACACTTGACCAATGAAGGCACACAGAGTCATTGAGGTGGGATAGTATATAAATCAGGCTGTCAGGGTGTTGGCTTGCATTCATGTGACCAGACTAGTCGTGATAGCACAAGAGACTGAGAGATAAATTACATTACATTTATTGTACTTTACATGTTGTAAACTTTGGGAGCCACATTGTTTTAAATGTGTGTTCCAGGGAGAGAAAGAGAGAGAGTGAGTTTTGCCTTTTTTTTTCTTCTGCATTTTGTTTCTTTTTTTGAAGGGGGGGAGGGGTGTTAGAGAGTGTGTGGATGTGCAAGCCAGGTAATCTGATTGCCAGGGTGTCTCTCTGCTGCTCTGTGACTTTGCTACAGTGATTCATTTTGTGTTTAGTTTTCTGTGATTTAATTTAAATAAAAATTTAATAACACAAAAGAAACCATAATGGATCATCCACGTCCTCCTCACATTCTTCCCTCAAGCAAAGTGACTGATGAAACTGGTAGCATGTTGCTGCTGTTAGTATCACTACGAGCTCCTCCACCAGTACTAGTGTTAAGAGGCAGACCACAGGTAGTGGTACACTTGCTTCCTCTTCAACTCACCTGAAGCGGAGGCAAATGAAACAGCAGGAGCTGCTAGTGCCACCTCCCTCTCTGCCCCTAGAATGCCTACCTTCCCTCCCACCACCATCCCTGAGCAAATCTCACACAACTACCCCACTACCACCACAACCCTCCCTGGGGGACCCTACACTGCTCTCTACCAGCCATCACTTGCTCTCACTTTGCTCTCTTTCTCATACACACTCATTTGTTTGTTCACACACAAATTGCTTTCTCTCTGCTCTCACACTCTGCTCACTCTCTGCTCTTACACTCTGCTCCTAAACTCTTCACAAAGAAGGTGTCACAGGGGTGGGATTATATAGTGTGCAGAAGTGTTGCATGCTTGTAGTGATCCCTGAAAATATCATTTTGTAAATTGTATATATACTAAACTAACACTACTAATTATTAACTAAACCCAGACCACTTCTTTAAGCCCGAATGTCCGAACCAAATGCCATTCCGCAGTTCCGAAGACCATTGGTCCGAATTGCCAAAGCAGACTCATTTTTTTACTTACCCGAATTTCTGAACTGAACCAAATTTTTTTGCCCATGCACATCCCTAGTATGAGCTAGTTTTAACGTTTATACAGGGAATCACTTATGTTTGCTGTTAGCCAAAGAGACCTATCAGCATAATTTTGGCCATGCAAAAATAGAAAAATATATGTTAAAATAGTCTTGAATATAAATAAAAATATTTAATACTGCAGAACTAGCATTGACCGCTAAATAGTAAATATTATAATATCATTGTCTTACAATGTATCATATCTAATATGATAGAGAGGGGAAAGAAGGTGAGGGATCCCTAGGAATACGGAAAGAAAAATTCTGTCTAAGCACCTGCTGTCAGGATTACAAGTTGATCCAGCATGCAGTACTGTGTCACACCTAGGACTAAGGATAACGTATAACCCGACCTTAGAATGGCCAGACTTAACGTCTCCAAGAATAGTCAAAATACTTGCCAAGGTCAGGGACACAGAATCAGACACAAAGATGAGGGAAAGCCAAAAGTCAAGGATACTAGATTGCAGGGAAGTCAAAACAAAGCCAAAGTCAAATACCAGAAAATCAAGATCAGGAACGCACTCTCAGATAACCTTATGCATGAAACCACGACAGGGCAATGAGCAAGAGGAAAATTGGTTTTAAATATCCCTCCTGTGGATTTGATTGGCCATGACCGGCCTTTGACCTCAAAAGTAATTACCAAGTTTCCAAGTTTCCAGGACGGTAATGTTGCTCGGCACAACTTTTCCTGTCAGGATAGTAAATGCCATTAACCACATTTTTATGTGCGGCTGAATACGTGACACCTGCCTAGTGAATCGAAACACTTCAATGGTTACAATTATTGTTAACAGCTATTTGAGATAGATACAGCTTCTTTAGGTTGTATATTAGAAGTTAGCATGTCTTTTGAGATTCCGTGTTATCCACTGACATGTTAGGCAATTCAAATCTATATATCCAGACAGTTTCAATAGCTTCTTTTTGATACATTCAAAGGTTGGCATATGGAATGATTAAGCCATATTGAGGCAATCTAGCCCCGGCTATTTCAGTAAAACTTTAAGAAGATACTTTATGAATTTTATTTGGCATCATTTTGACACGTGATTTTTGTTCCTGTACATTTTGGAGGGTGGGCATAAGAATTTCTAACATGCAGTTGTTTCAGGAAAAACAATTGGTATAAACAAACATGGAGCAAGCATTGACCAACTGGCATTCTGCAAAATATAAAGATTATGTAAACTAATAGGCACATTTTCGCTTCATTTGGAACAAAGATCAAGTGAAACAAAGTAGGGATGTGCATGGGCAAAAAAATTCAGTTTGGTTCGGTACTTCCAAAATTCGAGACTTTGGCACTTCCCTAACCCTAACCCCAATCCTAACCCTACCCCTAAGGCTAGGGGTAGGGTTAAATTCCTGTCATTATTCCTTTAATTTTCCCTCCCTCTCCTGTTTTGCCACTTTTCAGAAATTCAAAGCACTTTGGCAACTCAGCACTTCGGAAACTCATCAATTCAGACATTCGGAAGCATCCGAATGTCCGAATTGCCAAAATTTGTCTGAATTTAAATTCAGACCGAAACAAATTGCACATGTCTAAAACAAAGTAACCAATAGAGAGAAAAGAGGAGAAGCAGTAAAAACGTCATAAATACATATTATATTTTTATAAAATATAAGTATACAATTGTAGATTTTTCTTTTACTGTTCTTCTATTTTTTCTCTATATTGGTCACTTCTCATTTGATCTGTGAATAATATCTACATTTAGTGACTGTCCCCTAACTATCAATCATCTTTTTTTAAATGAATCATCTTTTTTGTGTGACGGACTGAACTCTGAATCATGAAAATAACAAAGCGGTTTTGTCCATTGTCCATTTTATTTGATTCATGATTCGTCCAAAGAGCATTTTGGAGTTCTGGGATTTGGGCAAGGCACCAATTGTCCAAAATTCAGATAAACCACAATTAATTTGAAACCAAATGCACAAATGTCTACCTGTCTTTCTGTCTGTCTGTTCATCTACCCATCTGTCTGTTTATCTGTCTGTCCATCTACACTTAATTAATTATGGAATAATTACAGTTCTGTCAATAACTCCACAAAAACTAAAACACAATCTCATGCCTTCTAAAATTACATCATCCCATGCTGTGCTACTATTGTCTCCTGAATACAAAATGATTATCAATTTAATTTACAATGAACGAATAATTATGTTTTGTAGCATGGTGTGATGATTGTTGTTCATTTCAAATGAGAACTGTCAAACCAGGCACAAAAGAAAATATTTGTAATAATGCAAATCTCAGTCAATTCTTATCACATTGAGTAGTCTAGGCAGTAATTGGCTTTTACAATCTGCCATTGTGATAATTGTGATTATCTATTGAGTTTACATCAGTTATATCAAATTTTAGAACAAAATATATCGCCCAAATCAAACATCATATGGAGAGTGAAGTAACACATTTCGCTCATTCATTGTTAACTTTATTTTGACAGAGATCCAAATTATGTACATGGAATTCGGATGGTAACACATTTCTCAACTGGAAAATTACTACAGTGTACCAATCTTTGAGTGTGAAATAATTAACATTAAATAAATTTTGCAGCACACAATTAGAATGGTCCTATTTCTACGGAGGTAAGTATCAGGCCGGTAGACTGAAGTAAAATAGTCTAGCGGCCTGATACTTATCTCCTTGGGTTTGGAGAAATGGGGATTTGCTACTCCTTATCTGGCAATGTGTCTTCAAACTTTATTTTATACAGTATTTTATAGGCTCCAGGTAAAGGTAAGCAAAACCAATATACCTGTGTATTATTTCAGCACCATCTCAGAGGTACTTTCACTATTGTGTGCTCCCTTTGTGTCTTCATTTCCTTTATGTACTTTATTGGAGGATTTTGATATACAGAAGAGGTACAGTTGCCACCAGAAGGGAACACATACATGTATGTTCAGAGACATACTGACATACTGTTCAAAAGACTAAAAATATTGTGAGCATATACCTACCACACTTTTAGATGTTACTTATTAATGTTTACTCTGTTCCACTATATATATATATATATCGTATTTTCTTTTTTCTTTTTGTATGTATATGAAAACAAACTACCCTAAGTTTATATATAGGGGTTCGTTCAATATATTGTAAGCGCTGCACTCGTACTTTGATGTTTTAATGTGGTGGTATATCACCTAAACATTACAGTATTTTGCTTTATGCATATGTTAGTTGGGTTTTCTTTGGGAGTTCCCATAGAGTGCCCCAGCTGCTGACTTCTAATTAAGCCACTTAAATTAACAGTAAGCACCACCATATACAAATGTATTCCATTCCAGTTGCAGGAGTGAATTTATATTATTCTACACTAGCTGTAGAACAAACATTGTGCAACATTTACTTTTGTTGTGTTCAAATGTTCTTTTTATAGTGCCCCCTGTGGCATGTGGCAGAACCTTGCTTTGGGAATGCAAAATCTCTTGACACCGTTTGGTAAGTAATCTATGATTCTGTGGATCTGAACGACTGCATTCATATTATGCTGTGTAACCCTGGGTGTTGTGACTGATTAGAAGACTTCTAGGTATAGCCAGGATTCTAGCGGTATCATCTGCAGGAAACCCGCATAGAGACTTGTTATTCTACGTAATGAAACAGTACAATAGAATAACTAATAGCTATTCAGTACAAATAGCTGATAAAAGGTTACACGATTAGACCCAAACATAACCCCTGAAAGTAAAACCTAAACTGCTTTATTGGATCATAAAGATGGAATTTCATGGCATCAAACAATGAGGGACATATAATACAAGTGGCAAAAAAATGAAAAGGGAAAAAAAATTAAGAGAAAAAATAATTCACATGGTTATTCACCATTTAAGTTTTCTATGCTTTAAGTTTGACTACTCTGGCCTTAAATTTTAAATTCTTTTTTGAATTCTCATTTTAGTAAATAGCACTGCCAGAAAGACAGATAACGTGAAGAGAAACACAACGATATAGACAGAAAACTTTACGTTCCTGTCTGTGAAAATTATCAGAACTTCTATTTTTTTTATTTTTTTTTGCTTATACTTTGTGCATCTGTGCCATGATACTACCAGGTCCAACACGCAGAACTTAGGTCATGCCAAGTTCGGTAAGGTAAAAAGATATATAGAAGCGTATTGCTGGTCCTCAGGATTTGCTAATAGCAAACGGAGAATGATTAAGAACGAGCCATGGTCTGAGACAATAAAAGACAGCAATAATCAATAAACGAGCCAAGTTTGAGGACTGCAGAAAGTGGAATAGTCAAGTATAAGTGAGAGTCTTAAACCAGGAATCAGATGCAGGATAATGAATGCACTTGTGGATTCACCACAAGGGAGAAACTTCAACAAGGCAAAGGTCAGGGCAAAGAGGAGGGTTTATAGATCTGAAGGTGTGGCGAAACCGACCTCGCCACGTGTCCTTGGAGGGGGCTGCTTGCCCGCCTCTTGCCTTTGGACTATGGACCAGACTTTATGTGAATGTGTTAACCCAGATAGCTATGCCATGGAGCCTATTCATATAATGAAAGACTATGGGAAAGACTTTAGCTCCATGGCAATTGAACTGTGTGAATAGGATCTGCGCGCTATTCGGTAGTTTGGTGCGCTCAGATCCCAGCTATCTGGGGATATGTGAAATGTCTGTGTGTTATGTGTAAAAGGTGACTTTCTGTATTTTAAAGTGTTTTATGTCTTTCTGTAACCATGTGGTTAATGGAGTCTGCTTCTAGCCCTGGATAATTGGATTACTTTCCTCTTTGTCTCCAGGATAGAGGCCTATGTAAAACCTGTCTAAACCGGTTTGCCATGCGGCTAGTAAGGGACAAAAGATACTTTTAGTAACTTTTGAACCCCTGGTCTGATCCATGCCATTTTTTAATATGTTGTTCCCCTGAATGGATTGATTGTGGATATGTAATTCTGTGTGAATGTGATGTATGGTTTTGATGTTATAAATATTGTGTAAAAAGTATATTTTAAACTGTATGAATAATGGGATTATGTGTCACACTAAGGGGAGGGGATGTGTGGGAGGTAACATCTATGTCATTGGTTATTTTATGCCTCCCCCTGGGTGTGGCCTGTATGTGTACTCTTGTAATAAAAGCCAGGCTGGATGTGCCAGACCGGAGTTCCTGCTTAACCCTCAAAGTGAAGTGTCGTCTCATTATTGGGGGAGGATTTATTGTATGCTGTTCCAGTTTGACTGCTAGGAGTGTAAACCTATTCGTATGGTTTCCTATTCAACTGTCTACAGCATTCATATGCTTGAGAGGATTTATACGCTTCTCTGATTCGGTGATTGTGGTGTCGGCTAGAGTGCTTGGAGGCCTCAGGAAGCGCTAGGAGCATCCTTTAACGGAGGTACCCAGTCGGGGTGCCAGACGATCTGTTACATTGGTGGCAGCAGTGGGATCGTTCCTACAGCCAGAAGGACAGCTACAGGAAACACCATTTCTTTGGATTTACAAGTGGGGGCAACGCATGTCCCAGTACAGCGACTCTAAAAGCAACAGAATGGAACCAGCAGTGTTATACGAGGAGGAGGACCTGGATCGCCGGGATGCATTAAGGAAAAGCATCTGGTACCAGGCCCTGGATAATGTACAATACCAGCGGGGTGAGAGTCTCCCCAGTGAAGAGCAGCGGTTGCAGAAGCAAGTGGCTCTGCGGATGCCCTTCCTGGGAGAGCAGCCCCTGGAGGAATGGGTGAAGGAATTGGAGCTCCGAGCATGGCAGGAGATTTGGCTGGAAGATGCCTACCAGGCACTCTGGTGGTATATGGCACAGTTTATACCCTGGACAGCCGAGCATGACAAGCCAGAGGGAGAGGAGTTTGATGGCCCTGGCTTGTTATGGGAGTCCTTTGCAGAGACGGACTTCGGGAGCCCTGCGCAGACCAGACTTCAGGACATTTTCTACACAAGGGAGGCTAGGCATGACTGGGATGACCACTGCTTGACCCTCAACACAGAGCCTTGTCTCGTTCTTGGGGGGATTCACTGTATGCTGTTGGAGATTGATTGCTAGGAGTGTAAGCTGATGTCTGCTTTTCCTGTTCGTCTGCTAGCAGATATTCGTGAGGTTCCAGTTTGGAGTGCTATTTTGTATCCAGTTCGGGAGTTTGGTGTTCTGCAGTAGCTGTGCCTGTCTCTCAGAAAGGGGCATATCGCCTAAACGGATTTTAACCCCTTGTCTGCTGAAACGGTCCGTTACAGAAGGTGTTCTCATTCCTCCAACAGCAAATGGTGTTTAGGCGATGTCACAAAAATGCCACAAGTGGGTGTGTGTCAGAAATAACACAGGTTGATCTGGGGTACTAAAAAGTAAAAGGTTCTAAGTGTTCAACATCCAAATAAATGCCAGAATGCTGCTGGAATGGAGGCAAATGAGAATCTGTACCAATGTCACAGGTACTGCTATACTGAACCCCTTGGTATCCTGAAGTTTTAAGCATATAACCCAAAGGAGGAGCTGGTTTGTCCTCAATGATGTCACCAATAAGGGTGAGGTCAGACATGAGGAAAAAAAGGCACAAGCAGCAGGAACAGACGTTAGATAAAAGCTGAAGGAGAAGGACTGCTCTGCTGTCTACAAGTCAAGGGAATACAAAGAAGAGTAAGATGCGTTGGACAGACAGTGGGACATATATCTCCTCGCTCTATAGTTACCTGTATTATAATTATTCTAAAATGCGGGCATGTTGTTTAATTCTGATGTGTATTATTATAATCCTTATCACCCCATATAGCAGCTCACTGCAATCCTAAATGCCAAAGCCACAAACCCAGGCTTCATAATAATTTATGTAATTGATAGATTTATGTGTGATTTTTGATGTGTTATAGGCAGGTGATTAGTTCATGGGACTTTATCCTCTTTAGCTCAACTGCAAGAGTTTCACAAGATGCCCCACGGTGATTTTCTGATTCCTTTGCATTCAGTTCTATCTCTGTTTCATGACACTTTTCCTACCAGTAATATTTCTATTAAACACGGTTAACGGTTATTTAGTTATTTATGTGTGCCTCTGCTTTTCAACATCTACCGTAAATAAAAATGATTCATTATAAAATTAAGAAAATACTCCTGTTTAAATGATAAAGTTGTTTAACGTGTTGCCCTGTATGAATTATAAATGAACTTATTTATGTGTAAAAGATAAATTATCTCCACTGTTTAGCATTAACTTCGCTTATGTCTAGCTCTTACAAGGTAATGTTTCTAGCTATTACTTCTGGGAGGTGACAAAACACAAGCAGAAGACTAATTTAAGGGGTTTAATTGCCAAAACAACACATTCTGTACAAGTGTGAAATATTAGTCCTAAGTGTTAACATTTATTGTCCAATAACTCACTTTAAAATGTGGTTCCGTAAACAGTTGTTTTAAATGTTTTCTGAAATACAGAAAGATATGTTTGCTGTCAGATGGTGCCAGTAAGTAATGTATCCTCTTGCTGCATAATGTTCTTTTTGACCTTTCTTTTCTAAACACACTTCCTGGAAGTTCGTGAATCAAGAAATGCCAACCTTCCTAAACATTTTCAAGGCGTAGTATATAGATACAGAAGCATTTATAACAAAAAATTGGGAGACTTCTACTAGAGTTATCATTATTCTTTGGGTTCTCTTCCCTAAACACTGGATTACGTTGATTTGAAAATTAAAACCAAAATAGTGTAATTAGAAAACACCTATAATTAAGCATTTTAGCTTGAGTGTGACCTCCTTTCTTAATTTTACAAAAACGTTTAGATTTCAATAGAAAATGGCACTTTGATAAAAAATATTTTTTTTTCAGACTTATACCTGGCTTGTGTAGTCCATTTTGTGCTTCTTTCATTTAGCCTTGGTATATTGTCATCATTAATATGTCCCCCCATCCGTCTTTACTCTACAGGGAGTGCAGAATTATTAGGCAAGTTGTATTTTTGAGGATTAATTTTATTATTGAACAACAACCATGTTCTCAATGAACCCCAAAAACTAATTAATATCAAAGCTGAATATTTTTGGAAGTAGTTTTTAGTTTGTTTTTAGTTATAGCTATTTTAGGGGGATATCTGTGTGTGCAGGTGACTATTACTGTGCATAATTATTAGGCAACTTAACAAAAAACAAATATATACCCATTTCAATTATTTATTTTTACCAGTGAAACCAATATAACATCTCAACATTCACAAATATACATTTCTGACATTCAAAAACATAACAAAAACAAATCAGTGACCAATATAGCCACCTTTCTTTGCAAGGACACTCAAAAGCCTGCCATCCATGGATTCTGTCAGTGTTTTGATCTGTTCACCATCAACATTGCGTGCAGCAGCAACCACAGCCTCCCAGACACTGTTCAGAGAGGTGTACTGTTTTCCCTCCTTGTAAATCTCACATATGATGATGGACCACAGGTTCTCAATGGGGTTCAGATCAGGTGAACAAGGAGGCCATGTCATTAGATTTTCTTCTTTTATACCCTTTCTTGCCAGCCACGCTGTGGAGTACTTGGACGCGTGTGATGGAGCATTGTCCTGCATGAAAATCATGTTTTTCTTGAAGGATGCAGACTTCTTCCTGTACCACTGCTTGAAGAAGGTGTCTTCCAGAAACTGGCAGTAGGACTGGGAGTTGAGCTTGACTCCATCCTCAACCCGAAAAGGCCCCACAAGCTCATCTTTGATGATACCAGCCCAAACCAGTACTCCACCTCCACCTTGCTGGCGTCTGAGTCGAACTGGAGCTCTCAGCCCTTTACCAATCCATCCATCTGGCCCATCAAGACTCACTCTCATTTCATCAGTCCATAAAACCTTAGAAAAATCAGTCTTGAGATATTTCTTGGCCCAGTCTTGACGTTTCAGCTTGTGTGTCTTGTTCAGTGGTGGTTGTCTTTCAGCCTTTCTTACCTTGGCCATGTCTCTGAGTATTGCACACCTTGTGCTTTTGGGCACTCCAGTGATGTTGCAGCTCTGAAATATGGCCAAACTGGTGGCAAGTGGCATCTTGGCAGCTGCACGCTTGACTTTTCTCAGTTCATGGGCAGTTATTTTGCGCCTTGGTTTCTCCACACGCTTCTTGCGACCCTGTTGACTATTTTGAATGAAACGCTTGATTGTTCGATGATCACGCTTCAGAAGCTTTGCAATTTTAAGAGTGCTGCATCCCTCTGCAAGATATCTCACTATTTTTGACTTTTCTGAGCCTGTCAAGTCCTTCTTTTGACCCATTTTGCCAAAGGAAAGGAAGTTGCCTAATAATTATGCACACCTGATATAGGGTGTTGATGTCATTAGACCACACCCCTTCTCATTACAGAGATGCACATCACCTAATATGCTTAATTGGTTGTAGGCTTTCGAGCCTATACAGCTTGGAGTAAGACAACATGCATAAAGAGGATGATGTGGTCAAAATACTCATTTGCCTAATAATTCTGCACTCCCTGTATATTTATGTTACTTTTTATGTTTATTCTTAAGTACAAGAAAGACGACATCGGGAGATGCGTGCTGAAGTTCTAATTATACCCTCCCTTCTATCCCCCCACCCTTACCTTTACAGCTTCCTGTTTCAGCTTCTACGTTATTATAATTTTTTTTTTTTTTAGAGAGGGAACACCTTGTTCTGAAAAGTATTATTTGTTTGTTAGTCTATCTTTTTATAATTGCCCGTTACTTGGGATCTTAGGGATCTATTTTAGTTATTCTATTTCTTTTGCCATTTCTTAGATTATGGAATTTAATTTGTGTATCCATCTATCCCAGTCTTCTATCTGGGTATATCTGTTTCCCAGATTCATTAATATGCCTCTTTCCATTTTTGCTTGCCATAGCACTTGAGTTAATACTTCCTCGGTTTATGGAATTCTCACCATTTTCCAGTTACGTGCTAATAGGAGTTTAGCTGCCGTTATGATGTGTATTATTATCATTTTCTTTTTTTGGCATAGTGGTCCATTTTAAACTTAGTAAAAATACTTCCGGTTTAAAACTCATTGTCATTCCGATCAATTTGATCAATTACCTCCGCTAAATTCTTCCAGTATTGATTTATCGGTGTGCAGTGCCACAAACTGTGGATTAGATTACCTTCATTGGCGTTACATTTCCAACATTTGTCTGATATCTCTGGAAAAATTCTATTTAGACGTTTGGGTGTCTTATACCTTTTTTTTTGGCAAGTTTGAATTGTGTTTCTGTGAGGTTTAGACAGTGTATGTATTTATATATTTTGTTTAGGGAACTTTTCCAATCCTCTTCTTCTATAGAAACATGCAATTCTTTTCCCATTTATTGATCAATCCTATTGGTTTGTCATGCCATGTAACTTTAACGCATTTTGCCATTAGATTTTTAAATGTCTTTACTTCTAGAAGGTGTCTAAGTTTTAGGTTTTTCTCCTCATTATTTTTAACTAAGTATGCAGAGATAAAGCCCTTAATTCTTAGGTAGTTGAAGGTTTCATTACTGGGGATTTTAAATTCTTCCACCACTTGCCTGAAGGATTTGATTTTATTCTCCGCCATTATGCTCTTAATTTCCTTGATCC
The DNA here is from genome assembly GCF_036172605.1 of Pelobates fuscus. Lineage (NCBI taxonomy): Eukaryota > Metazoa > Chordata > Amphibia > Anura > Pelobatidae > Pelobates > Pelobates fuscus. The sequence continues at coordinate 301,436,035 of NC_086320.1, forward strand.
CCCTGTTTCCCGGGTGTCTATTTTTATGTTTTCTAACATATCAGGGATCACAGAAATTGGAAGCGTCTCAATAATTTTATTTCTAAAACCTATATCAAACGAGATTTTGTCCCACCAGTTTGTTAAGTCTATGAGTATTTGTGACTTGCTCCGTGCGTCTTTGATCACTTCTTTGTTCAGGTCTAATATCCAAAATACTGATGACAGGAACTTACTCCTGTTTTTATTTTTTCCATACTGTACCAGAATTCATTGGTCGCCCTATTATTTTGGGTAAGCAGGATGTGAAAAAGTCTGCTTGCCCTATAGCTTTGCGTTATCTATGGACACCCCAATCCTCCGTCTTGTTTTAATCTGGCTATGTTTTTAATTTTCACCCTGGCTTTTTTTCCTCCCCACACAAATTTACAGAATGATGAATGTAGTAATGCTAACCAATTTTCTGGAAAGTTCAGCGGTATCATTCTCCATAGGTATAACCATTTTGGCAGAATGTATGTTTTTAAAATGTTAATTCTACCTGACCAAGATAATTCTAATCCTTTCCAATCTTTTAGTTTTCTATTTGTTTGTTTTAGTAGTGGGAGAAAATTTGCTTAAATTAGATCTTTTAAGTCTGGAGTTATAATTATGCCTAAATAACTCAGCCTGTCTTTATTTTCTGGGAGCCCAATGTTTTGTACAAAAAAGTCAGTTACTCTTTTTTCCACGTTTTTAACCATATAGTTTGATTTCTCCAAGTTCATTTTATATCCTGAAACTTTAGAATATATTTTTTATTTCCTTTAATAACTCTGGATCCGAAGTTTCTGGATCTTCTAGTGTTAGTAAGAGGTCATCTGTATATATATTTAGTTTTGTATGTCCAGATTTATTTTTGAAGCCCTTTATTCTCTTGTTATGTCTTATTGCGATTGCCAATGGTTCTAGAACCATTATATACAGTTGTGGAGAGAGAGGGCATCCTTGTCTTGTCCCATTTCTTATGTTAAAGTTTTGTGATGTAAATCCTGATCCTATAATTTTTGCTGATGGTTCCGTGTATACGGCTGAAATTGCTTGAAACATAAAACCGGTGATTGTTTTAGTGTCGCCAACATGAAGTCCCATCCCACCCTATCAAACGCTTTCTCTGTGTCTATCGATAGTAAAATTAGTTTTTTTTTATTTTTGTCCGTTTCTTCTAATATATAAATTATTTTTCTGAGGTTGTTGATAGGAGACCTCTCTGGTATGAATCCCACTTGATCGTAGTCAATAAGTTGTGATATAACTTTTTTTAACCTTTCTGCCAGAATGGAGGAGAAGGTTTTAATATCAGTATTGATTAAAGAAATTGGTCTGTAGTTACTGATCAGCTCTGCATCTTTATCTGCTTTTGGAATGGGAACTATATTTGCTTTCAGTAGCTCTCCCGGGCATTGTCCTGTTCTAATTATATGATTATATGTATTGACAAGCTCTCCTTTAAGGTGGTCTTTCATTATTTTATAGAATCTATTTGTAAAGCTGTCTGGGCTTGGAACAGTTTTTAATTTGAGCTTCTCTATTGCTCTACTGACCTCCACTTCTGTTATTGGTTGTTTTATGCTGTTTTGTTGATCCATTTGAAATTTTGGCAAACTTATATAACTTTTGAAAAACATTTCTCTATTTCATCTTCCTTTCTGTAAGTTTCTTCTGGCAGGTTGTAAAGGTCTTGATAGAATTCTCCGAATGCTTTTCCTATTTTTTCTGGAGTCAGCAGGTATGTGTCTTTATCTTTTATTTTATAAATTGTTCTTTTTTGTTTTTGTTTTTTGAGCTTGTTGGTCATTAATGCTTTTGGTTTATTACCCTTGAAGTACCATTTAACTTGAAGAAATTCTAGCTGCTTCGCGGTCTTATCCATTAACTGCATATTTATCTGTTGCTCTATTTCTGCAATTTCCGTTGACGTTTGTGTGGAGGGCACCGTTTTGTTTAGTTTTTTATATTCACTTAATGTTATATGTAGCTTGGGAAAAGGAGGTATTCCTTTCTTTTTTTCGGTGGCTACTACTTTTATTATGTGACCTCTAATTACACTTTTATGTCTGGTGTGCCTTTATTTTTATTTTCGAGAAAAAAATTATTGGTTGTTCCTTTAACCCCTTAAGGATCAAACTTCTGGAATAAAAGGGAATCATGACATGTCACACATGTCATGTGTCCTTAAGGGGTTAATCTCCTCCACATTTTTCTCTTTGTGCAGTATGTCATCCTTTAGGCGCCAATCTTTTCTGAAGTTTTCAAAGACATCTTTGTATTCTAATATAATTGGACTGTGGATAAATTAAAGGGCCCCTATAGTCACCAATTAACTTAAGTTTAATGAAACAGTGTTCATGCCTCTGAAGTCTCACTGCTCAATTCTCTGCCATTTAGAAGTTAAATCCCTTTTTTCCCATTTATACAGCCATAGCCAAACCTCCCCTGGCTGTTAAAATCAATCAGATGTCAACTTACTTTAGACGTTTTTAGCTCCTGCTCTGTAAATTGAACTTTAATCACACACCAGAGGCTCATGTAGGGTCTAGAAGACTATTAACATGCAGTAGATAATAAATGCTAAATTAAAAAGACAGTGCAGCAAAGGAAGTCTAAATGTTAGTTCTCACTATACAGGAGGTGTTTAGGAAGGCTGTGTAAGTTACCTGCAGGGAGGTGTGACTAGGGCTGTATATACAAAGTAATTTAACTCCTAACTAGCAGAGCCCCAAACAACTTTAGTTGAATGAAGTAGTTTTGGTATATATATCATGACCATGCAGTCTCCCAGCAACTTAGGAGTTAAATCACTTTTCTTATGCAGCCCCAGCTACACCTTCCTGCATGTGACTTACACATCCTGTACTATACAGGAGTGCTCGGGGTTATAGTACTGTATATGTAGGCAGAGATCCAAGCACATATCAGGGTATAAATATAGACAGCAGCTTGCAGAGACATTTGACACAGAGTGTTAGGAAGGGGCACTCCTGAACAAAACCCAGCTACACAGTAATGAATAATCTATTGAAGGTATGTACGAAACATAGTTACTATTACAATTAGTAAGAGCTATTTAAGTGATATACAGCTTTATGTATATTTTTAATTGTTCAGAAATATATTTGACTTGCATATAGGATATATTATATCAAAACTAACTTACAAGTAGAAGATGCAGAATAGGAATGTTTTTAAATGCCCTGTAAACTGTACTTTTATTTTTGAATCTTATCTAAATAATGTGAATTATTCACTTCATTGAGTGTGATAATGAGAAAAGGCCAGATTGACTGTATTTTAATTAGTTCTACTCTACTAAGAATGTATGGATTTAAAACCTTGCTCAATGTAGTCAAATATAGATCTAATTGACTCTGCTTTTTTTCTTCAGTCAACTCCTGTCATGCTTGTCTTTAAGTGTCTAAAGACAATCCAATGGCTCCCCTGACAGGCTGCTTTTCAACTTGAAAAGGTTTGATAGTCGATAAGCATTTAACTCAAGTTTATCTCTGCAGCCTAATCTGCCAACACATTTTGTAGATATGTGTGTGTGTGTATACACACACGCAAACGTACACACGGACATGGCCAAATTAACATTGTGGCTAATGGAAAAGTAGCTCCGGAAACCATGTTCATGGAATAGGCCAATTCTAAAAAAAATGCATTATCTTGCTTTAAGATGTTGCACAGAGTGATAATGTCTTGATAATGGTAATTTAGGAGAGATGTAGGAAAAAAAACTGTTGTGTCTGGCTACAAAATAATTAACTTAAGGCTGGCTTTGTTCACTGTGCAGTCAACAGAGGCTGGTTGGAACAATTGTACCCCTCATTATCGGACAAATTTAAAATTTAAAATTTCTTATAACTATTTAAAAAAAAAAAAAAAAGTCTATCCTCCCTAATACACAAGTATGTCCCGTCTAGGCCATTACGCTCTTCTGAAGACTTACGTTTATCTTCTGTCCGTACTCCCACCTCTGATGCTCGCCTTCAAGACGTCTCGCGGGCTACACCATTCCTGTGGAACTCACTTCCCTGCTCCGTTAGATGCTCACCCAGTCTCCATTCCTTCAACCATTCCATATCTAAACACTTTTTACAACATAATAAAACCCCCTAAACTTTTAAAAGGTATAGGTATACAAAAACATACAATTCCTTGGAGAGGTGGTGATTTTAAGAAAATTCTAGGCACTAAAGAGATGTATTGGGTTTTCCTTTTAAAAACTCTTATGCCAGATGGTCTTAATGGTGATTTTGATCTTTTAAACATTTTTTTATAAAACAAAAAATATATATATTTTTATTTTTATCATGTATGTAATCCACTCCAAACTTCAATAATGTGTTTTACCTATCTTTGTTAATTCTCTATGTGATACGTTTTTTTTTATTAATTATTTATATTAAGATGTATATTAACTGTTTGTTATGTATTTCCCTCTTATTTTATGATTTGTTTTTATTATTCACATTCATTTATTTGCCAATATAGCCTTTTTTTTACATATTTTTAATTAAAATGATGCTTTCCCCTTTAATTACCAAGTTCCTTACATGGGCTTCCTTAGTAGAGATGTCCCGAATAGTTCGCTGGCGAATAGTTCCTGGCGAACATAGCTTGTTCGCATTCGCCACGGCGGGCGAACATATGCAATGTTCGGTCCGCCCCTATTTGTCATCATTGAGTAAACTTTGACCCTGTACCTCACAGTCAGCAGACACATTCCAGCCAATCAGCAGCAGACCCTCCCTCCCAGACCCTCCCACCTCCTGGACAGCATCCATTTTAGATTCATTCGGATACTGCATTCTTAGTGAGAGGAGGGACAGTGAAGCTGCTGCTGATTTAATAGGGAAATCGATAGCTAGGCTAGTGTATTCAGTGTCCACTAAAGTCCTGAAGGACTCATCTGATCTCTGCTGTAAGGACAGCACCCCAAAAAGCCCTTTTTAGGGTTAGAACATCAGTCTGCTTTTTTTTTTCCTGTGTAATCTAATTGCAGTTGCCTGCCTGCCAGCGTGTGTGTCAGGCTCACAGCGTATACTTTGCCCACTTGCCCAGTGCCACCACTCATATCTGGTGTCACAATAGCTTGCATAAAAAAACAAAAAAACTTTTTTGACTGTAATATAATAGCAGTCAGTTTCCTTCACGCGTGTAAGTTTCAGGGCCTGCCAGGGCACTGTGTCACACCAGTGCAACTCATATCTGGTGTAACAGTAGTGTACATTGAAAAAAAAAACTAGAAATTTGACTGTGAAAAAATAGCAGTCAGTTTCCTTCACACGTGTGCGTTTCAGGGCCTGCCAGGGCACAGTGTCACACCAGTGCAACTCATATCTGGTGTAACAGTAGTGTACATTAAAAAAAAAAACTAGAAATTTGACTGTGAAATAATAGCAGTCAGTTTCCTTCACACGTGTGCGTTTCAGGGCCAGTCAGGGCACAGTGTCACACCAGTGCAACTCATATCTGGTGTAACAGTAGTGTACATTAAAAAAAAAAAATAGAAATTTGACTGTGAAATAATATCAGTGAGTTTCCTTCACACGTGTGCGTTTCAGGGCCTGCCAGGGCACAGTGTCACACCAGTGCAACTCATATCTGGTGTAACAGTAGTGTACATTTAAAAAAAAAACAAAAAAAACACTTTTTTGACTGTGAAATAATAGCAGTCAGTTTCCTTCACGCGTGTGCGTTTCAGGGCCTGCCAGGGCACAGTGTCACACCAGTGCAACTCATATCTGGTGTAACAGTAGTGTACATTTAAAAAAAAAACAAAAAAAACACTTTTTTGACTGTGAAATAATAGCAGTCAGTTTCCTTCACACGTGTGCGTTTCAGGGCCTGCCAGGGCACAGTGTCACACCAGTGCAACTCATATCTGGTGTAACAGTAGTGTACATTTAAAAAAAAATTTGAAGTAGGAGGACCAACCAAGCATCTTTTTCCATTTCCCGGTTCCTAAAATCGATGCCATATACACGTCCCCTGATAGGGGACGTAACAGGGATTAAACTGATAAGAATAGTACTACTTAACACACCTTATAATAACGCAGAGAGAGGCAATGCAGAGAGAGGAGTTGAAGAAGAGGAGTCAGAGGAGGAAGGTGGCTTTGAGGAGGTGGAAGACCAAACACAGCAGGCGTCCCAGGGAGCTTGTTGTCACCTTTCGGGGACCCTTGGTGTTGTACGTGGCTGGGTGGAGGAAGAGACCTTCAATGACATCAGTGAGGACAAGGAACGGGACATGGCTAGCTTGGTATTCAACCTTGTGCAAATGGGGAGTTTGCGGTTGTGCAAATGGACTGTTTGCGGTGCGTTAAACGGGGAGTTTGGTCTGTCACTGTGAAGCGGGCGTAACCCTTACACTACCTGATCGAAACAACATCATACCTGATGTTTTAAAGCACGTTATTCCAAACAATTTAGGAATGTTAGGTGATTTATGCCCTTTATGGATTAAAACCAGACTCTGCATCAACTATGTAATTTTCCATGGGAGTTTTGCCATGGATCCCCCTCCGGCATGCCACAGTCCAGGTGTTAGTCCCCTTGAAACCACTTTTCCATCACTATTGTGTCCAGAAAGAGTCCCTGTGGGTTTTAAAATTCGCCTGCCTATTGAAGTCTATGGCGGTTCGTCCGTTCGCGAACATTTGCGGAAATTCGCGTTCGCCGTTCACGAATGGAAAATGTTATGTTTGCAACATCTCTATTCCTTAGTAAAGACTCCAAAAAAACATGGCCGCCACCATGTGGACTCTAAATGCGCCATATCCTCCATTTTCTCATGGGAGGAAATTCATTACTCGCTCCCCTTTTAGGAGAAGTTTCCCTCTTTCATGTAGTCTGTGGATAGAACCAGACCCTGGCTGCACTACATTTCCCATGCTACATTGCGCATGGTCACATGACAGGCCCGAAATGATCCAAAATGGCTGCGGTCACTTGACCCGCGATTTTTGTAATTTTCTCCCCTTTCGAAGCTTAGTTTTGCTTCCAAATTTTATACACTAGTCCCTACATTGGTCTACTATCATTTTAGACCTTTTTTTCATCTTTTTAATTTTTTTTCATAAAATCAATTATGATGTAATTTAGGCGCCAAATTTAAAGAAACCACACCCACACTCCCTATATAAACCTATACCTGCCAGGTATGATTTTTCTACTTCCACTTGAGAAAGCCACTTTGGTGAAACGCATTGTGGATATTTTAATAGTTAAAGGTATTTTGGCCTCTTTCCACTGTGAGTGTGCCATTTTACTTTTTTATTATTTTCTACCTGGCATCCAATTTTACGTTCCAGTGAGGACTACTCCAAAAGAATCCACGGTGGGGATTATACCACTTACGCCTACACATTGAGCAGTTAGTCTGCCCAATTAAATGTGAGTCCCTATTCTTTATTCTATACTCCTGGTACCTTTTATACTGTGAGCACTATTGCTGTCTCTTTTATATTTTTTATGATCTTCATATCGATGATACATCTGCCTACCTACACCGTCTCACGTATCCTATAAGTGGGGATTGTACCACTGTATTCCATTCAGACTAGAGCTAGGTCAAGCTCTGTCAAATGGAAGTAGGACCTTAGCCGTTTTATTTACTTTTATGTTATTTTGGGATTTCCTGCACCATTAGTTCTCTCTTTCTGTTGCATATATGGCTGCCAAGAATACGCTGATCTGACCCCATTTCAGAGGAACTACCCTGACTCCATGGGCGTCCGCAGGAATTTTTCCAGGGGGGGGGGGGCATAATTGTAATGACATCCATGCTTGGTCCCTTTTGGACAGTGTCATGAAGGGGAGGAGCATAGTCATTATCACATAAAGCCAGGGTGAATAGCATTTTCACAACTATCGTGTCAGGAATACATGTTTGTATTCCTGACACTATAGTGTTCCTTTAAGCAAATTAAAGAAACATTCTGGTCACCATAACAACTTCATCTAAATGAAAATGCTATGATGCCAGGAAGCCACTGAAGCCCCCGCTCTCAAATGGTTTAACCCCAAAAGCTTCCTCCAACTCCAGATTTCCAGGTCGCACAGGGGTATTCGGCTGAGTGTCAGGAAGTGCAGATTGAGGTCAGGCATGGGTGCTACAGATTGGCTAGAGTGGTCAGTTGATGCTCTAAGCCAATCGCTAGTTCCCGGTTCATAAAAATGTTTTCTTTTTTATGAATGGGGAGCTACTGATAGGCTTAGAGTGACAGCTGACCGCTCTACCCAATCAGCGACACCCCTCCCCAGCGGCCCTCTGTGCTTCCTGACACTCAGTAAATAAAAGTGAACACACATTAACACTGATATTTTTTTACCTGGGGAGATGAGAAGGTCTAAAATTTCCCTGCCAGGACCAGGTACCAAAGACTTATGATGTGGTGTCCAGAATAAAATGGAGGGTTCACTTCACTTGTCCTTCCTGCTCCAATCTCCTTTTCTTCTCCTTCATTTGACACAGTCTTCTTTTTCTTCTGACACTGTCTTCTCTCCTCCTTGGCTCCTTCTGCTCCTTTACCTTTCTGCTACTTTCTGCTTATTGTGCTCCCCCTTCTGCTCCTGTCTCTCTGATCTTTCTGCTCCTTGCAGACCCTTTCTGCTCCTTCTCCTACTTTACCTTTGTGCTCCTTGCTGTCCCTTTCTGGTCCTTGCTACCCTTTTCTGCTCCTTCTCCTCCTTTACCTTTGTGCTCATTCTGTCCCTTTCTGCTCTTTGCAGACCCTTCCTTCTCCTTGCAGACCCTTCCTACTCCTTGCTGCCCCTTGCAGACCCTTCCTTCTGTCTGCTCATTTCTGTTCCTTCGCCTAATTCACCTTTGTGCTCCTTCTTTCCCTTTCCTGCTCCTTGCTGCTATTTTCAGCGACTTGCTGACCCTTTCTCCTCCTTCTACTTTACCTTTGCGCTGCTTTACCTTCCAGCTCCTTGCTGACCCTTCCTGCTCCTTGCTGACCCTTCCTGCTCCTTGTTGACCATTCCTGCTCCTTGCTGCCTCTTCCTGCTCATTTGTATTCATTTGTGCTCCTTCTCCTACTTTACCTGTTGTGGTCCTTGCTGTCCCTTCCAGATCCTTGCTGCCCCTTTTTCCTCATTTGTATTCCTTCTCCTTTCTGCTCCTTCTCTTACTTTACCTCCTCCATGCCTCACTTCAATGATCTGTAGGCTATCTATCTCTATCCCCCCCCCACATGTCTCACTTCGATGATCTGTAGGCTATCTCTAGCCCCCCCCTATATGCCTAACTTCACTGATCTCTAGGCTATCTCTGCCCCCCCCATATGCCTCACTTCACTGATCTGTAGGCTCCCCCCCCATATGCCTCACTTCACTGATCTCTAGGCTATCTCTGCCCCCCCCATATGCCTCACTTCACTGATCTCTAGGCTATCTCTGCCCCCCCCCCATATGCCTCACTTCACTGATCTCTAGGCTATCTCTGCCCCCCCCCCCCATATGCCTCACTTCACTGATCTCTAGGCTATCTCTGCCTCCCCATATGCCTCACTTCACTGATCTCTAGGCTATCTCTGCCCCCCCATATGCCTCACTTCACTGATCTCTAGGCTATCTCTGCCCCCCCCATATGCCTCACTTCACTGATCTCTAAGCTATCTCTGCCCCCCATATGCTTCACTCCCCTAATCTATAAGCTATCTTCCCCCATCCCTCACTTACCTGATCTGTAGGCTCTCTGCTGGCTGCATGTGTTGCTCCTCTGCGGATTCAGTCAAAGAGAAGCAGGGATAAGATGCAGCTTCCTGTCCCTGTCTCTCTCCATACACGCCGGTATTGCACTGTATTTTCAATTTTACATGAAAATTAGCAGAACAAGCTGAAAAATGCAGGGGGGGGGGGCACTTGACCCCTCCCCCCCCTCCCCCCCCTGTGGACGCCCATGCCTGACTCTTTAAAGTTTTATCTTCCAGCAAGTTTTACCATTTGGATTCACACTTGGACTTATATTTGAACTTTCTTTTGCTTTTTCTTTGTTTGTCCTCCTATATATATATAAGGCTTTTTTACATATTTTTTTATTTTTTTGTATACGTTATAAAACATCTCTGTTTTTATCATTTCTGGCGCTACACTTATCCCCCCGGTTTGACTCATCTCTGTTGTTTATAAGACTTAGAGGGAGCCTTATGTTTTAAGGTGTGTCACCTACTTAAAATGTTTGCATTTTTATATATATCTTTTAGTTAGGTATATTAGCGCTGATCTTTTTTTATCCTTTTGTCTGAATAGCTTGTGATGTCTACTTTATGTAAATATATACTTTTGTGTGGCATTTTTCTTTTCTGTGATGGCTACTAAACCTACAAGACAAACATACCAACTTCTAAAATTGTTGCACATTGAAATTTTATTTTAGTCCTTGTATTTTGTGATCTGTAACTTTCAAAATAAGCTGAAATCCTATACATATGATGTTCTCTATAAGGCTTTTTTTATATATATATTTTTTAATTTTTATATATATATTATAAAACATCTCTGTTTTTATCATTTCTGGCGCAACCTTTATCCCCCCTGTTTGACTCATCACAAGCTATTTACCTAAGGTTAGTTTGACACTTTTTATATAGCCATTTCATTGCCAATCTCTGCTAAATATTTGGGTAAAATAGTGTTTTTTCTCTATTTTGGCATATACACATATAACAAGGTTTTTGTAATGTGTATTTTGTAAAGCTGGTGTGTACTATTCCTGCACAGAATATTATGTTCGGCTACATCTGCTGAGTATAACGATACCCCCATTGTATGCCTTTGGCACTATTCTGTGAAGCTATAAAGCCATATAAGAGACAAGGATATTTCAGTTTCTATAGTTAGAATTGTCTATGTCTATGCCTATGTCTCATTTTAGGGTATTATAGCAGTGTGACTATTTAAATAACCGCACAAACGGCTTTCATTTGATAAAGCAGACACCCCAGGGTATCTTATATGGTGTATATTGTGCCTTAACTTGTCACCATTTTTTTCACCAATTTATGTCAACGTTTGTGGTGAGGGGAAAAAATTGCATTTTTACATATATGTTGCATTTTTGCTGAGTATTTCTTACACTTGATATGTACCACTGTCATAAAAAAAAAAACACATTATGCTAAGTTACATATTCTGAGTAAAACAATATGCCCAATTTATGACCTAGACACTATTTTGTGAAGTTACAGTGCTGTAAAGAGACGTGACAAGTTCAGGTTTTTAAGTGTGAATTTTCATGGAGGGTTTTGATGCGTTCGTGTCACACTTTGGAGCACTTGAGCATATTCCAGCTACACCATAAAGGCATACCATTTCTTAACAAAGACATCCCAGGGTTTTTATAAACTTTTTTTTACCGTTAACCCCTAACTAGCAGTAAACTGCACTAAGAGTAAATTCTCCAATGTCCCATAACTCCAACCCACCCCAGCTTGCAAAATATATAATTTTAAAATATTTAAATTAATTAATGAAATAAATTGAATCCCTGAGGGTTAAAAAAAATAAAAGTTAACCCTAAGGGATTTAAAAAAAAAATCTGATCACAGTATAATACTGTGATCTGTATTTTAATCACTGTAGGTAGTGATCAACTGGCAGGTAAGGGGTTAATTTTAATAGGACTGGGTAAAGGGGGGTGGGATTTTTTTAACTTTATTTAAACGTTATTAACATTTTTTTAAAAAACTTTTAAAAACTATTTTCTAAACTTTTTTTAATTTTAACCCCTAGCTAGCCTAACACCAAATCCCCCAATTCCCCACTAACTTCCACCCAACCCAGCTAGCTAAATTAATTAAATTAATTAATAAAATAAATGTAACCCCTGAGGGTTAAAAAAAAAATAAAAGTTGACCCTCAGGGGTTAAAAAAAAACAAAAAAAAAAACAGATCACAGTAAAATGTAGTCCCTGCCAATTGATCACTATAGTCAGTGATCAATTGGCAGGGAAGGGGTTAATTTTTATTTAAAATGGGTAAAAGGGGGTGGGAGTTTAAACTAACTTTATTTTTTTTACACAGGGAGAAGATCACTGCTGATCCATCTCCCTGCACTTCACACTGACCGGGGAAGCGCAGGGAGGCATGCTGTCAGAGTGATCACAGCTGCAGGGACATCTCAAATACCGAGGCAGATCGGAGGAGTGTTAACCCCGCGATCGCCTCGATCTGGGGTTAACTTTAGTGCATGATGGAACCGGTCGTCATTCGGCATTAAGTGCTTCCACACCATGATGGACCAGGTCCGTCATTCATCATTAAGGGCTTAATAAACATTGTTGATGCAAAACATATTAGATCAACATTATATATCTTGCACTTTTAAATTGTGCAAAGCAATTCAATCATCTTTAGTAATCTTTATAGAAACATAGAAACATAGAATGTGACGGCAGATAAGAACCATTCGGCCCATCTAGTCTGCCCAGTTTTCTAAATACTTTCATTAGTCCCTGGCCTTATCTTATAGTTAGGATAGCCTTATGCCTATCCCACGCATGCTTAAACTCCTTTACTGTGTTAACCTCTACCACTTCAGCTGGAAGGCTATTCCATGCATCCACTACCCTCTCAGTAAAGTAATACTTCCTGATATTATTTTTAAACCTTTGTCCCTCTAATTTAAGACTATGTCCTCTTGTTGTGGTAGTTTTTCTTCTTTTAAATATAGTCTCCTCCTTTACTGTGTTGATTCCCTTTATGTATTTAAATGTTTCTATCATATCCCCCCTGTCTCGTCTTTCCTCCATGCTATACATGTTAAGATCCTTTAACCTTTCCTGGTAAGTTTTATCCTGCAATCCATGAACCAGTTTAGTAGCCCTTCTTTGAACTCTCTCTAAGGTATCAATATCCTTCTGAAGATAGGGTCTCCAGTACTGTGTACAGTACTCCAAGTGAGGTCTCACCAGTGTTCTGTACAATGGCATAAGCACTTCCCTCTTTCTACTGCTAATACCTCTCCCTATACAACCAAGCATTCTGCTAGCATTTCCTGCTGCTCTATTACATTGTCTGCCTACCTTTAAGTCATCAGAAATAATCACCCCTAAATCCCTTTCCTCAGATGTTGAGGTTAGGACTCTATCAAATATTCTGTACTCTGCCCTTGGGTTTTTACGTCCAAGATGCATTATCTTGCACTTATCCACATTAAATGTCAGTTGCCACAACTCTGACCATTTTTCTAGTCTACCCAAATCATTTTCCATTTGGCTTATCCCTCCTGGAACATCAACCCTGTTACATATCTTAGTATCATCCGCAAAAAGACACACCTTACCATCAAGACCTTCTGCAATATCACTAATAAAAATATTAAAGAGAATGGGTCCAAGTACAGATCCCTGAGGTACCCCACTGGTGACAAGCCCAAGCTTCGAATATACTCCATTGACTACAACCCTCTGTTGCCTGTCACTCAGCCACTGCCTTACCCATTCAACAATATTGGAATCCAAACTCAAAGATTGTAGTTTGTTGATAAGCCTTCTATGTGCAACAGTGTCAAAAGCCTTACTGAAATCGAGGTAAGCAATGTCTACTGCACCACCCTGATCTATAATTTTAGTTACCCAATCAAAAAAATCAATAAGATTAGTTTGGCATGATCTCCCTGAAGTAAACCCATGTTGTCTCTGATCTTGAAATCCATGTGTTTTTAGATGGTCAACAATCCTATCCTTTAACATGGTTTCCATCACTTTCCCCACTACTGAAGTTAGGCTTACTGGCCTATAGTTGCCCGACTCCTCCCTATTACCTTTCTTGTGAATGGGCACAACATTCGCTAACTTCCAATCTTCTAAGACTACTCCTGTTATCAATGATTGGTTAAATAAATCTGTTAATGGTTTTGCTAGTACACCACTAAGCTCTTTTAATAGCTTTGGGTGTATTCCATCAGGTCCCATTGACTTATTTGTCTTTACTTTTGACAGTTGAAATAGAACCTCTTCCTCTGTAAACTCACGTGTAATAAATGACTCATTTATCCTTTTTCTTATTAATCTCTAATTAAAACAAATGAAAAACCTATAAATGTGCCAAAAAAGCAAACACACAAACAAACAAACAAACAAACCAACCAACCACAGAATAGAAAAAAAATCAGTACTTACATGGTCACTTTTCACAATGTCTGAATTAGGTACTATGGCAATAAGATGAACAATTGTAAGTATTGAATTCATTACATATGAGGAGAATAAATTCTTATGTAGTGTTATCCTCTGACAACTCAGGCTCCTATAAAATGAAAAACAAGTAGCATATAGGATTAACAAATTTGATACAATTATTTTGAAAAATTAATTATTGTCTAGCATTTTAGATCCAACAGGTGTTGGAATGTCATGTGCATCGTAATAATAATTTATTGTAGAATACATTTTCAGATTTGACATGTTAGGATTAATGATGGTTACTGTTGTCCTAGGAAACTGGCTATTAATGATCCCATTGCAACATGGAATGTCATACAACTCTATATTAATTCTGTTATGGATTAAAATATAATGTATTCTGTTACTATATGAAAAACAAATGCATCTTCTCTCTTGTGATGATGACACATGACACTTGACAAAAAAAAAGAGAACAAAATATAACAAAAAAAAACCGAAACAAATCACAATTCTGAATTTCCCTCACTTGAAACATATAAGCGGCAGAAAACAATAAGTGGTGAATTAGATTAGCAAATGGAGATTTGGCAGCTGGTTCTGGCCCCACCACTGTATTTCCTGAATCCACTGTGTACACATCACAACAGAGAATAGAATGGCAGCTTTTTAATGGTTTATTATATACAACAAAGCCAAGTTGCATAAATGGTGATAGATCATGCTCATCTTTGCTAGAAGAACAATATAATGAGATAACAAAAATGAAAAAGTAATTGGAAAACAATAGATAAAAAAAAAACAAGGTGGAAAAATGGAGTGTGAGTGAGTGATCAAAATTCAGATCACATGAAAAATAGAAAATGTGGTGGCGTATAAAAGACATATTTGATAGCAAGAAGCTTTGATTAAATAACTTGGTGCACTAAGTGCAAAACGATAGTAAAAACTGTTCTTGAATATGCTAAGCAATTTGGAGCATCTTTTATCAAAACAGACATGGTGGAACTAGAAAAGAATGGCTTAGAATAAGCAAAGGTAATGAGGACTTTGGCCACTAAGGCCTCAATTTAATATTTTGAATAAGCTTTTGGAAATATGTATTATTTTTGAATACATTAAAAACATATTTTTACAAAATATTAAAATATAAATTTATAATACATTAAGAATATATCAATATTACAGGGGGTGGGGCCTGGCAGCCATGCCGGACGGACGTATCTTGTTGGAGCTCAGGCACTTACTCTAATGAGAGCAGATATTCCAACAAAAAATGCCCTCTTCAATGACACTAGCTACTCCTGTGATGCTCCTAAACTGATTGAGGTGTTACCGGAGCGTGTATTGATGCCCCCGGTTGTCCATGCTGCCAAAAATAACTGAGCTGGCTGGGTGGCCTAGTGGGAGTAGACTACACGAGTGGGCTATTGAGCCTCATACTGGGACTTCCGTGGAGGGTCAGTGCTTAGCCCCTGCAGGACATAGGTTGAATCCAAGGCTGGGTCCAGGACTATCTTTGTCTGACAGAATACCACAGTAATGAATAATGCGTATGACATTTTGTCTATTTCCACTTCTTGTTTCACATTTATGCTTGTAGGGCTTCTATCTCTAGCCTGTCTGAGGAGCCTTTGTGGGGGACAGGGGGTCTTTTCCACAGAGTTAAAAGTGTTTGCCTGCAGAGTGTTTGCCTGCTTATACAGCTAGTAGCTGTCTACTCTATGAAGATTATCCCCAGTGCATACAGCCTGCTTAATTAATACTGTTTTTATCAAACTGCACCATTTGCTTTTTCTTTTCATTTTTAATTCTTAAACAAAAATGTGCTGATTTCTTAGTATACTTAGTATATATATATATATATATATATATATATATATATATATATATATATATTTATATCAATATTTAATTATTAATGGATTTAATATTAATATTAAATAAAAAAAATATTAAAATATTAAAACATTTTTCAAAATCTTACATAATTTTCAATTTAAATTTTATTGAAATTTTTCTTTAAAACAACTTTACCATTGTATGTGTATTTGATTCGGATGATGTTTTTTAACACGGTTTAACTGAGTATGGTGTTAGTAGCATTATTTATAGAACTAGTATTAGATTAAGTAGGTCATGGGAGCATTATTGCATACAGTAACAATATTACATGAGTAAACAATAGTTCCTAAGTAAAACATTATGTCACAAAGAAAACATTATGTATAGGTATATGCATGGGTGGTGCCGAGCAGGGGAGAGCTGAGCTGCTGCACCGGCTTGGTTCTAGTCCCGCTTAGCAAGTCTCTGAATTTTGAGGTGCCCAACTGAGTGCCTGGGTGTGTTTATGCTCGCTTCTTTATTTCTCTGTGAAGGCTGTGCCTTGTGGCTCGAGGATGTAGCCTGCTGTAGGGATTCGAGGGTGTTGTTGGTCATAGACTCCCGGTCTCTTTTGGGTGTCCCTAGGGGTGCCTCTGTTGTGCTTGCCCATGTGCGGGTCGGGATTCCGAGCTTCTGCATCAACGGTTCTGGGTCTTCTGCTGACGTCAGCGTTTCTGTCGTGTCTCTGTTGGTGATCACTAGGGATCCCCCCGGCCGCCAGCGGTATCGTATAGAGTGCTCCCTGAGCTGCCTGGCCGTGGAGGTAAGCTTCCTCCTCTCCGCTAGGGCAGAGAATGGTATGTCTGCATAGATAGAGATCGTCTGGTCTTTGTATAGTATCGATCCCTGTTCTCTGGAGCGCTTCATAACCGCCGCCTTCACTGCAATATCGCGGGTCGTGGCAATTATGTCTCTGGGCGCGTCTTTTGGGGCTGCAGCTGATTTCCTCACTCTGAATGCGGAGGTGATAATGGGGCGGGAGGCACTGTCCTTAGTGCATATGGTGTCTATTAGGTCCCTCACAAAGGTGAGTATCGTCTCGTCAGGTATCTGTTCCGATATGCCCCTAAGGCGCAGGTTTTTTTGTCTGTGGCGTGTTTCCAGAGTAGTCACTTTTTGGGCCAGTTGTTGTACCTGAGAGGAGAGGCTGTCCATTCTGGTGTCAGTAGCTTGCATATGCTTGTTCCTGAAGGCCTCTCTGCTTTCCATCTCCTGCACTCTGTGGCGGATCTCTCCTATTTCTGCCTGGGCTGCTTGGAGGTCTTCCTTCCATACCTTTCGGAGGTCTGTCAGTAACCTCCTGATATCCCCTTTTGTGGAGGGTGTCGTGTCCTCATCTGTTTCTGACCTCTCTGACTCCACTCCCGAGCGGGGAGAGCTCATCGGGTCATCTTCTTCTTGGGAGGCCTCTGATGGCTCCGGCGTCCCATGCTCCTCCGGCGCCATTTTAGGCAGATGCCGCGCCGCCGGCCTCTCAAATGAGAGCCGAATATCTGGCTGCCGGGAAGTCTCTTGGAGGTGAGATTTTCTATGTTTGCGCCCCATGACTTCTATGCTTGGGGGGTGTCGTTTCGGTCGATGTGCACGCTTGATTTGTGGCTTTTATGTCTATATTTCTCCCGGCTCTAACGGAACTTAAGGGAGATGCGTCCGTTCACTAGCGCTGTAGGCCACGCCCCCAAAATCTTACATAATTTTCAAGGTTACTCCAGAAATTACAAAAAAATTGAAGCACTTATCCAAAAATATTAAATGAAGGCCTAAAATAGATAAAACGATCCACGTACAAAAGATCCATGTAAAACTGTTCACTAACAGAACTGTACAAAGAATACACTGTCATACATTGAAACTTAATGCAAATACATGTTATACAGAACAGTAAGAAAGTATGTTAAAATAAAGTTTTTTTGCGTACTAAAAATAAAGCTATGGAATTCACCTAGACTCTAGAGAGAAGTTATTCTGACAAATCTAACAGATGCCAAAGTGTTTCAAAGACTTTTAGTAAATCAAAATATATAGAATTCTAATAATACAAATATTTTAACCCACAAGATTGTGTTGATCCAGTAAAAATGTAAATGCCAACACAGGAAGTCTGGAAGGAATTTTTCCTCTTCATGGAGAAAATCATAAATTGTTTCAAGTTGTTTTTGCCCTCCTTTAAATCACCAACCTTCTGAATGTTTCTTCTGAATTTTCCATCAAATCATCTTTCAGACTACAAATTACAACCAATGAAATGAAGAATGAATTGCTTGTTGGGTGAAATTTTGTCCATGCAATTAGTTAATTTGTTAGTTTTAGTTTATTACATGGAGAGAGGTATTGTCTCGAAGCTCCTCGTTATAATATTTAAAAATAGAAGTGATAGGGAGCATAGCTCCCTAAATCTCCCCATGCCATTTTATCTTATGGGGTCAATATGACCCCCATATTAGTATAAGGGAGGTTAAATCAATTAACCCTTGCTTAGCCAAGAGTTTTCAACAATATGCCCACTGGCTGCTTGTGCTGCCAGTGAGTAAATATTTCAAGTTATTATTCATTTGCAAATAGCAAGTGAATGATAATTTGAGAAAGTGCATCCAGTTGGATGCATTCGTTTTATCATCGGCTGCCATGCGGTCATTGATAAATCTCCGATTCCAGTGCTGTAAATGCAGTGATATATATATATATATATATATATATATATATATATATATATAAATACCTACATTCGGATGCAGATATTAGTGATTTTCCAAACTCATCTGAATCAATGTTACAGAATCAGTTGAACTGACTGAATCCTAATTGCATTTGACTTCAGTAAATCACAGAATTGCCAATGTGGTCGGAAATTGGGTCATTTCCACTATATTTTGTCCATTCAGACAAAAACCTGTGTTTAGTGGAGAACCTTGTAAGTCAGCTACGCTTTAATTTCCTACCCTGGCCTTTAATATGATATTCACTTTGAATTCACCGTGAACTCTCCATTTTGTGAATAACCCTGTAAATATTTTACTAAACGCTTTTCCTAACACACTCATTGACATATACAGACATGGTTCCAGTTCTTTGCATGGATGGATTAATGATGTGTGGAAAATATGGAGATTCTGCATGATGAATCACATTCAAAGGTGGCATCTGCATTTTCTTGCCACGACTGTGACTCTGATTCCAGATTTTGAGTGTTGGTTAGGTTAAGCAGCTTTCAATTTACTTTAACATATGAGTTCCAGTAACCCTTTTATTTTTTGTGACATTTTGTGAGCTTACCGTCTCAATATCTATCAGTGCATTAAAAATTATCATGTTGCTTCCTTGTTCTTTTTTCATTAATTCTGCTTATTGTGCACCATATCTTTATGTTTTGATGTTATCAGTATATCGGTAAAATTAGCCTGATTTACTTCTGTTCTCTAGCGGACAAATCATTTATAGTTTATGTGCATGTGTTTAGATGCAGATGCCTCAATAACAACGCAGTAGCTAATTTTGTTTCAGAGTAAAGGTTATTCACATCCGTATAACAAACTTGTTTTCTTACAATAATAACTAGTACTGAAGGAAGGCGAATGGACGTAAACATATTTTACTTTGCTCGCTATAGACGTGTCAAACTTTAATGATATTTCACGCTTTAATTATGTATTTAATGTTCTAAGCAACTATCCAATTTGTGATTCATCGAAATGATTTAAGATAGGATAAATTATACACTTGCAAATGTGACTAGTCTGGAAGACAAATTAGTGGAGCTCAAACATTAGATGCAACAAAATAATATTGAATAACTGGCTTTATATAAAGTAGGATGCACGCATTTACACATGATTAAGTTATTAAATCCTTCCTGACACATTATGATTGTTATTATTTTACTATATGAATACATTTTGTTATTTTTGTGATAAAGTGATCGAGTGGAGCGCTGAAAAAGTGCAAGTGCAGTTGTTCTTACCCTTGAAACAGAAAATCGTTACAATACTAAGCGTCATAGGCGTGCGCAGCCTATTGCATTAGGGTGTGCACCCTAAAGCACAAACACACGGCGCATGTGTATATATGTAATATATATATATATATATATATATATATATACATACATACATACACACACATACACACACACACTGCTGTGTATGTGTGTGCTGTGTGAGGGTGGTGTGAGGGTGCTGGTAGTGTGCTATGTGGGAGAGGGTGTTTGTTTGTGTGTGTTTGTTAGGGTCCTGTTACTGTGCTGTGTGAGGGTGCTGTGTGTGTGAGGATGCTGTTTGTGTGATGTGTGCGTGTGATGGTGCCGTTTGTGTGATGTGTGTGGGTGTCGTGTATTTGTGAGGGTGCTGTTTGTGTGTGTTTGTGAGGGTGCTGTTAGTGTGCTGTGTGTGAGGGTGTTGTGTGTTTGTAAAGGTGCTGTGTGTGTTTGTGAGGGTGCGGTTAGTGTACTGTGTGTGTGAGCGTGCGGGCTGTATGTTTGGAGGGATTGTGGAGGTGGGGGCAGATTAGTAAATATCCCCCCTCCCTACCTTATATAGGGAGGGGGGATCCTTGCTGCCATGTGCCATCCCTGGTGGTCCAGTGGAGAGTGAACTCTAGCCTGCGGGGCTAGAGTTAACTCTCGCGAGATCTGAGTGTTGCCATGGCAATGCTCAGATCTCGTGAGAGGAACCTGTCGGAGCTGCTGTCTAGAGCTCCCCGGGTCCTCTGCCTCCCTCCATGTTGCTGTGGGCTGGTGAGGTAGATCTTTGATCTCCCTGCCAGCCCATGGAGGCTTAGAGCAGAGCCGGCACTCAGATAGCGCCGACTCTGCGTGAGCCGACAGGGGAGATCCGGAGATCTCTGGTGAAGTCCTGGGGAATAAAGTGTGGGAACTCTTTTCCCACCTCCCAAAAAAAATAATATACACGTGTGTGTGTGTGTGTGTGTGTTTATATATATAAATATATATATATATATATATACGTGCACACACACACTGACACACATACACAGACACACACATATATATACGCGTGCACACACATACATTCACAGACACCCACACATCTACAGACACACACCCATACACAGACACACACACACATTCAGACACACACACTCTCAGACACACACACCTACATTCACAGACACACTTACAGACACACATACACACATTCACTCACAGACAAACACAGACACAGACACACTCACTCACAGACACACACATACATACATACATTCACACTCACTCACAGACACACACATACATACATTCACAGACACACTCACTCACAGACACACACACACAGACACACATACATTCACAGACGCAATCACTCACAGACACATACATACAAATGATTATTTTTTCATTAAAAAATGTCCACCCAGCCTCCCTACCTGGAGTGCTGGCGTGGACTTGTCCCTGGGGTCCAGTGGGTCGGTCAAGCGCCGGTCTCCATCTCAGCCGCGGCGAGGGAGCTGTGTGCTCTCTGCTTCCTCTCGCCGCGTGGGCTGTCTGCTGTAGCTGGGAGCCGGAATATGACGTCATATTCCGGCTCCCAGCATCAGCAAACAGCGCGCGGCGAGAGGAAGCAGAGAGCATACAGCTCCCTCGCCGCGGCTGAAATGGAGACCGGGGCTTGACCGGGGGGTGAGAGTCCTTAACCACCTCTCCCCCCCCCCCATGACAGGGGGAACATAGGGGGAGGAAGTGGGAGCTGAGTGCCTGCAGGAACAGCGTTCCTGCTCAAATAAAAGTGCAGGAACGCTGTTCCTGCAGGACTCAATACATAGGCGTGCCACGGGGATTAGGGTGTGCCCAGGCACACCCGGCACACCCCGTGCGCACGCCTATGCTAAGCGTAATTTTCTTTTCCTGGCCAATATCCATGTCAGCATCATTTGTGGGTTAGCTCCTCCCTCTCGGCTGATAGGACAGAAATCCAAATCCAAATTATAGTATGTAAGGAATCCACTTCCCCAGAATAAGCAGTCTCGAAAAAAAGGGAGGGTTCGTTGATGCTGACATGGATATTTGCCAGGAAAATAAAATGATGGTAAGTATTGTAACAATTTTCTGTTTTCCTGGCCAATCCATGCCAGCATCACCTGTGGGACTTCTCAAGTAAATGTAAAAGGTGGGTGATAAAGAAACAATTATACCATATCAATGCTATACCAAATTTAATCAAACATTAGTTGTGGAAGTAGGACATTTCTCTCAAATGAGGAGGCACAGGAGCCTGAAACATCTAGGCCAGGGGTAGGCAACCTTTGGCACCCCAGATGTTTCTGACTACATTCCTTTAATGCTCTTACAGCCATAATAAAGGCAAAGCATCAAGGGAGATGTAGTCCAGAACATCTGAAGTTCCGAAGATTGCCTACTCCTGGTCTAGGCAATAGTGCCTCACAAAAGATGACCAGGCTACAGTCCTAAAAACTTCTTCTGTAGAAGTATCCGCTAAAGAGGCCGAGACAGCCCTTGATCGAGAGAACTTTAACACTGTCCGGCACTGGTTTGTCAGTGACCCTGTAAGCTTTCTGAATTGCAGAAGTAATCCATCTCCTGGTAATAGAAACAGGCAGATACACATTAATGGTAACCAAAAAGGTACAATAAAAATCTGACTTACTAAATTATTAAGTATGATCAAAATAAATGCATAAAGACTTAACCCTATCGAAAGTATGCCAAAATAATTCTTCTTCAGACGAAGGGCTTTCCAAGAAAGAAAGTAGGATAATCTCCTAATTTAGGTGAAATTAGAAAAGGAACCTTTTGAATGAATAACCAACATTATATACCATCATTTGAAATTTAGATTCCTGTCCTATCAGCTGAGAGGGAGGAGCTAACCCACAGGTGATGCTGAAATGGATTGGCCAGGAAAAATTGGTATGTCACAAGTATATTTTGGGTAAATAAAAGAAGGAATAAAAACAAATATATAGTGTAGATGGTAATACGCATAAAGCTAGAAATAATAATTGATAAGAGCTTGTGGCGAAAGTAACCTCGCCACTGTTTTTTGGAGGGGCCTGTTTGCCAGCCTCCTACCCTGTGACTATGGCCCCTGCAATAGACCTAGCTAAAATACTTTAAGCAGGCTCTATTCGTGCAATTGGGACTCTATGGTTCGTTTACCGAACAGCCGCATGAACCGGAGACCACCCTGGAGCATGTTAAGCTTAATTGATACATTGTTGCAATTTCCACCGCAGTGGTCTAAGTGTTTGTCTGGGTGGCTGCAATTCCCATGGACGACCACGAGGTTGCAGCCATCTTGTTTGCATGGACCAAAACCGCGAATAGACTTCAGGGAGACTTAGCCGCGAATGCCCTTGAACTATTTTCGGCACGAAAACTTCACGGTTCCCGGTCGGTCCTCCAGCGGCACTTAGCCGCGATTCTATGGAACTATTTCTGGCTACAGGACCATGCGTGCTGTCCATAAAAACTATGACTTCCAGGAAATTCCTGAACCGATCTGGGTGATTTTTGGATATGTTGGTCACCCAGATCAGGGCTATCAGGGGATGTAACATTTTGTAACATTTGTAGAGTTTTATGTATTATTAGGGTACTTTTGGGGTGTTTTAAAAGAAATATGTTTTTTCTGTGTTTGGAGATAATTGGATTATAATTAGTGCAGTTACTGATCCAACTATCTCCCAGGCAGTGTTGTGTGCTGTGTGTGGGAGTGTCATGCCTTGTAACCTTATTGTTATTGGTCTGTGAAGTTGCAAATCAGTCTGCCATCAGGTCAATATGGGCATACCCCTTGCATGGGGATTGTCACATAAGGCCAAGTGTGGCTCCTATTAAACTGAGATTTGTTTACCCCTTCATTAAGTCTTGGCTCATGTTTGGGGTATTGGAGAACTATATTCACACTCTGGGGATTGCTATAATCACAATACTTCCCTAAGTATAATCACTTGCTCTTATAAGAGCTGTTCCTGCTATGCTCTCTGGACTAGGAGAGGTCTACCCACTGGAAGCTGGATCCTGGTCTTGGGTCTAGGGTGGGTGGAGGACGGCAAAACCCCGACCAAACTGCGGCAGTTCTTGGGGTTTATGGTTGTTATGGTGTTCCAGTGCAGTGCTTATGGTGCTCACAAGTACTAGGAAGCAGCGATTGATGGAGGTACCCGGTCAGGGTGCCAGGCGGTCCGTCACGGAGCTAAATTAAAGCACACTAGTGTTGCTCTTAGTAGTAAACATTTTGTTTTGCACATCTTGTTATTTTTATTTACCTAAATTTGTTAACATATGTAGATTGTTATAATATCACGCTGACATCACAACTCCAGCTAAAAAGATATAGCAAGAGCTTAAAAAAGCATATCAGCTAAGCAGAGTTCTGAGTTTCATATTTAATTTAGTATTTAATGCAAACATACATTTCACGTAATTCAAATTTTATCTCAAGTCAACATAATTAACAAACGTATTAAATGATTGCCTAAAGGAATTAATTTCCCTATATGAAAGTACATTACATCCCATTTCATTAAATGTCTCAATTCTTTTTATATTTTGCCTGTCATTTCATCTCATATCACTCCCCCTTCAGTTAAACTTACATAATTTTTTAATTCATTTTCAATCATCTTTAAGGAATATTTGCTTCCATTAGTCTCACGGCTATGGAACATTTCCTTCAATTCAACTCTTATGTTACCCCAAACTACATTTTACATGAATATTTCCTCTAACTAGTCATTTCAAAATACCTATATCTCTTCTATATTTCAATACTTTAGCACCCTTTATTTCAATATGATTTTATGTTTCGCTCCTTAAATTTACCCCACATCTATCACTTTACCTGCTGATCTAGTGGTGTGGGAGGAAGCTCAAATGTTTTTCTGTTCCTTTACACGGCTTTGCTGATACCATTGCTCTATACTGATCTACTACGGATGGTGCCAATTGTTGTAGAAGGTGGACATATTTATTATTATTATTTATCATTTAAATGTATTATTTAAATTTGTATTTATTTATTTTCGTCCCCCCTCCCTGCTTGTTTGCTGGCCAGGGAGGGGGGCTCTTATTCCCTGGTGGTCCAGTGGATGGGCTGTCAAGGAGGGTGGCTGGCAGGAAGCATTTACTTACCTTTCCTGCAGCTCCTGTCAGCCAATAATTTATTATTACAAACTTGTTTGCACAAATCTTTTTACCTAAATTCACACCTAACAGTTTTCCATTGTATTAGGGGACAAACATAAACAAACCCGCAACCCGGTCAAGTTGATGCTTTTATTTGATAGCATTTTTTCTTTTTATTAATGCTAAATTAAGAGTAATGTATGTCTTACGATATTGAGTAATCTTTGACAAATGTCCTAGATATTTGCTGATTCTGTGATAATGTGATGTTATGGATCATGGCAAGATACTCATGGGGCTCTATGTTGCTCCAGTACATAAATGACATTCTGCTGTGTAGTCCACATTTGTCATATGGATTCCCTTCACCTACTGCAACACCTGACTGATTGTGGTCATAAGGTTTCTCTTAAAATTTTTTGTCAAGTGATAGGATTGCTACCTATGTTATCATCGGCTGTCATGCGGTCATTGATAAATCTCCGATTCCAGTGCTGTAAATGCAGTGATATATATATATAAATACCTATATTCGGATGCAGATATTAGTGATTTTCCAAACTCATCTGAATCAATGTTACAGAATCAGTTGAACTGACTGAATCCTAATTGCATTTGACTTCAGTAAATCACAGAATTGCCAATGTGGTCGGAATTGG
This sequence comes from Pelobates fuscus, assembly GCF_036172605.1. NCBI lineage: Eukaryota > Metazoa > Chordata > Amphibia > Anura > Pelobatidae > Pelobates > Pelobates fuscus. The sequence continues at coordinate 301,461,830 of NC_086320.1, forward strand.
GTAATTATTATTATTATTATTTTTTTATTATTATTAATATTTTATTTTATTATTTACATTTTTATTTATTTATTTTCGTCCCCCCTCCCTGCTTGTTTGCTGGCCAGGGAGGGGGGCTCTTATTCCCTGGTGGTCCAGTGGATGGGCTGTCAAGGAGGGGGGCTGGCAGGAAGCATTTACTTACCTTTCCTGCAGCTCCTGTCAGCTCCCTCCTCCTCTGCGCCGGTCCGGTCAGCTCCTCTGTCAGCTCCCACTGTAAGTCTTGCGGTCTCTCGCGGCTCTCGCGAAACTTACAGTGGAGCTGACAGAGGAGCTGACCGGACCGGCGCGGAGGAGAAGGGAGCTGACAGAAGCTGCTGTGAAGGTAAGTAAGAGCTTCCTGCCAGCCCCCAACAGGACCGCCGGGCTTGTAATGAGCCCGGCAGTCCTGTCTGTATTATGGCAATGTAAGTTGCCATAATACAGACATTAACTCGAGTATAAGTCGAGTTGGGGTTTTTCAGCACAAAAAATGTGCTGAAAAAAATCGACTTATACTCGAGTATATATGGTAATCCAAAAAAAACGAACAATGGTGCATTCTGAAGAAGAACCCTATTTAGGGAGAGGTTGCATGGGATTATTAAACCCCTGAATAAGTCCACAATTAGGACAAAATGCATTGGGACTATTGCTTCTATTTGTTTTTAATATTTATTTAAATGTTTACTGTTTTATCTTCACCTACTTCATTCACCCATAGTGGGCCAACATCTCTGAATTTGTTCCTAGATTGGGGACTTCTGGAAGTGGTGATGCACTTGTTTTCTTTTTAAAGTTTGTAAGTGCAATTGCTTTATTAAATATACAATATTGCACTACTGGTTTTCCTCTATACCTCATATATCTTAAAAAGACCTAAATAGGTTTCTCATTATGAGTGTGTTTACTATACTAGGGATTGGTGCTTTATACAATATTACCCTATGTGTTATTTGTATCACTGGTTTTAGTAACATTCATCTTTATATGAGACATACAAGACTATATCATTAACAGTGAATTTAACTATATCTGAATATACATACATCTTACCAGCCTTTGATTGTAAGTTTATTTTAGGTGGTGGTCCCTTTTACAATATTTAGTTGCCTCTTTGTTTGTATTGTTTGATTTCATGGTTTACGAGTAATCTTTAACTTTAATTTTACTAGCAACTGGAGGTAGTCAGTGGTCTCATGGATACAAGGGAACCTATAGCCCTGAAAACACAATTATTTTCAAGTGCGTTTTAAAAACCTCTTCATGTCAGCGAGACGGAGCTCATTCTGTTAGGTACTTTAAAAAAATCAGCAACTTAAACCTATCAAACCAGAATCAATCCTCTAAATTAGCAAACATTTATGTTGTTGAAGGTTCCATTGTTTTGTTAAGAAAGAACCTTGAAATGCACTTTTCTGTTGTCCTTCAACTCAATTAAAGAACACACTCTGCTTTTTTTTTTGTACATAAATACCGTACATTACAAAAACCTAAGTAAATGTTTTGTTACCGTTTTATTTATATAGTATGTTATTCTGCTTCTCTCAATAAAAGACAAAATGTAAATTTAAAACATTTTTTTAAAACTCTGCATTGTAAAAAATTACTTCAAGTTGCACTTTAATGGTTGGCTGGAAGTTGGATTACTTTTATGCATAAAGGAAATTGCAAGAAAACTAATTTATAAACTTTGATTTGTTGCACTTAAAATGTGTTCTTTATGGCAAATATTATTGTGCAGTTAACCAAAACTAATGGCCATTATATGAGATCCTAAAATATTTCCTCAAGCCAAGATCAAGTCATATTATGAATATATTTAGCTTCATGAATTAAAAGGTTATTAGATTATAATTACTTTAACTAAGTGAAGGTCAGAGATTTCAATGTCATTTAGTAATTTCAAACAATCACAATTTTTAGAAATCGGGGCACCATATCAATAGTAATGAGGTCTTAGTCATATAGCATTGTCACATTAGTTCCTGTTCTTTTGAAGTTTTTTGTAAGATAAAATCACCTGCCATTTTGTACTCATATTTCCTTTTTATCATCAATTGCTCAAAGCTGCTTAAAATAATAATTTATTATTACTAACTTGTTTGCACAAATCGTTTTACCTAAATTCGCACCTAAAAGTTTTCCATTGTATTAGGGGACAAACATAAACAAACCCGCAACTCGGTCAAGTTGATGCTTTTATTTGATAGCATTTTTTTCTTTTTATTAATGCTAAATTAAGAGTAATGTATGTCTTACGATATTGAGTAATCTTTGACAAATGTCCTAGATATTTGCTGATTCTGTGATAATGTGATGTTATGGATCATGGTAAGATACTCATGGGGCTCTATGTTGCTCCAGTACATAAATGACATTCTGCTGTGTAGTCCACATTTGTCATATGGATTCCCTTCACCTACTGCAACACCTGACTGATTGTGGTCATAAGGTTTCTCTTAAATTTTTTTGTCAAGTGATAGGATTGCTACCATCCTAACGGTGATCGCCCTAGGACACAGAAAGCCATGATGTCCTTTATAGGTATGGTTAGTTATAGCCAACAATGGATTGCTGACTGTTTACACTTTGACCACATAATCTGACAATGTACTCTCAATTACATTTGCAGATTTTGTGGAATGGACTCAAACTCTCGTTGAGGCCAACAACGCTCTCAAAACAGCTCTGTGCTCTACTCCAGCCCTGGGAATAACAGTGGTACGGGTATTGGCTCAGGAACACAGCAATGGCTATAGCCCGTGGCTTTTTATTCAAATATATTACCACCAGTGGTTCAGGGAATGCTGGCATGCTAGAGAGATGTTGCTGCATGTGCTATGATGGTGGAAGATGTGCAAACATTGATTCTTTCACACACTCTAGTCCTACACACATCACACCAAGTCATCTACATTCTCAATTACCTCAATACTCAATATATAGTGCAGGTCTGGCTATGAAATTATTCTAACATCCATGGCTCATGTCTCTACCAAGTACATGTCTCCCTCGAGAGGTCCTGCTACACTCTCTAATCACCTCTTAAGCACATGATTTTCAGGATTATAACTGTCTCACATGCATACATAAATAGTTCTCCATAAGACGCCGACAGCTCCTCTACCCGACGGGTGAGACTTAACTTGTTGATGGTTCTTGTGCTAAGCCTGCAGATGGCATTTATCACACAGCATTTGCCAGGTTTTGTTAATAGATTCCAAACTCTATTCCTTTTGTTTCAGCACAGGCTGCAGAATTAGTGGCTTTAAGATAGGCTTGTATCCTTTTTGCCATCAAGGATGTCACTATTTGCACTGACTCACATTATGCTTTCGAGATGGCCCACGACTTCTCAATTTTTTGGAAAAATAGGGAGTACATTGCTGCCAATGGAAAGGGCATTTCTCATGCTCAGTTGACAAATGATTTACTTGATGCATTACCCCTGCCCAGGACAATTGCCATAGTCAAATGTAAAAGTTGCAATACTGATTCTACCATGATAAGTGAGGGGAATGATTTTGCTGAAGCTGTTGCCAAGCATTACATGGTCCTTCCTCACCATTGTATTGCAAGAAATATTCCAGATGGTGTTACACATGCAATACATGAACACCTCCCACCCCACAAAGGACCTATGCAGCAGTTACAGTTTACATATATCCCAGAAGCCAAAGGGAGAATCCAATAAGTATTAATAACCTTATCAATTAATTTAGTAAGTGGGTCGAAGCCTTTGGTACAGCAAAGAAGAATTCTACCATAATAGCCAGAATACAGTGTAAAGAAATCCCACACTTTGTTTGCTTCCTAATGATTAACAGTGATAAGGGGGGCATTGTTCACCTCTGCAACCATGCTGAAGATCTGTAACATGCTTGCTATAGATTGGACATTTTACCTTCACCGCTAAGCCCTCCACTGCTGGTCTTAACTAAGACAGATAGCGATAGCTTTTGGCTCTCTGTTGGAAGTAGTAGAAGAAATGAGCAGTGCTCTAAAGACATTAGGTAAAATGTGAAACTGTTCAACTGTGGGGGGCGCACCACGGCAGTCCTGGCACCACAACCACAACATCACACTGTAGGGGTTTTGGTACTTTGAGTGTACCTTTAATATTTAATGGAGCATGGAGTCCATATTGGTGAGGAAGTTAAAATATGCAAAGAGCAACTTGTCCAAATACCCATGCTCCAAAATTCTCCTTTAACAAACATACAGTAAAAACCAAACCAATGTAATATCCGCACATAAAAAAATCAATGAGTACTGAGATATAATCCAAAAAACAATGTAAAAAAACATAAATGTGTCAGGAACTCCGGAACCAGACACGCTGACAGAACACAGAGACAGGAATTGCAGTACCTTAGAGTGGCCAGGCTATGGAAACAGAGAGAAGCCAGAGTACAAGCCAAAGTCAGAGGGAACCAGAGAGACAGAATGATCGATAAGGCAAGCCGAGGTCAAGGGTCAGAGAAAGCAGGATAAACGGTGAGACAAGCCAAAATTCGGTAATCAGACAAACGGACAGAGTATACGCGCTATTGGGCTATCAGAAACCCACAACAGGGCAAGTAGGCACGGGAAAGGTAAGTTTATATATGCTTAATGCAATTTTGATTGGCTAACTTCCAATCAGAATTCACTATAACACGTGGAAGGCATTTAGTACTTCCACTTAGACCTGTGATGTAATATTTGCATGTTGAGTCAAGTTGCTGACTTGGGTGCCTACTTAAGAAGGTTGTACACAAGCGCGCAGCGGCTGAAACACCGCTGGTGGAATTGGAAACCACCGCGAGCTGCGAGCAGGTATGAGAAACTGCCACTCATGGTGGGCAGCAAAGAGAAGTCGCTGCGAGGGGACTCAGGTGAGGGTGCCACAAGCGGCCAGCAGAAGCCGCCGCTCGTGGAAAGCCAGCACAGGTCCTGACAAAATGTTGTGCATTTTGCACCAGGTCTGTAGCTTACTCACAGTTTTTGCAGTAAATTTGACTCACCTTACATATGTTTTCCTCAATTTCAAATTGTTTGTGAATCAGTGAGTCCACTGTGTTGGACTGTCAGTGATAAACCTTAAAAATGCTAGGTTTTCTTAAGCAGATCATTTGTTAATCAAATGTGCTAATATGAGCACACAAGGAACACCCTATATAAATGGATTTGTATTTTTCCAAGGTTAAAGTGACTTGTCATCAGAAGGGTCTGGATATAGATTAACCAGCAGAAGGGTCTGGATATAGATTAACCTCTAACCTGTCTGCAGCAGTGCCATGTACATCTCAATAGAGACAATAAGGGCACCATAGACGTTCCTCAATGAACTGACTTTATCTGTTTAGGCGCTCTGGCCCCCTAGCTCCACAAGCATACAGCCCTGGGGCTTAGGGTATGTTTAGATCATATCAAATACTTGAAAAATTGTTTCCACACTGGCAGGTGTTAAAAGGCCTATAGCCAGGCCAGGGAGTGTATAGTGTAGCCTTTAACTTTAAAAGATCTATATAGAAGTGAGACAATGTGGGAAGGCAAAGAAATATTTACATGAGGGAGATAAATTTCAGAGGATGAGGGATTTATCAAAACTCAATGTTTCACGCAAATGTAAATTAAGAGAAAGCCTACTACTGCTAACTGCATGTAGCAGAACCCCTCTGGCTGTCCACCACATTTCCTTCATATTTTTTTTTTTATTTGAACATAAAAGGTTTTCATATGAACTTATTATAGAGACTTTCCTGTGAATATATGTTACCTTAATAGTATTCGTCCGGTTGTTCGGTAAAAAGCCATACAAATCTGCATTGAACTGCTGCATTCACCATCCAAAAAGTACTGAATGTCAGGGTACCTGTTGTCTCTACCTCAGAGGAGGTGAGACACTTAGACGGTCATCCTCTCAGAGGGGCTGACTCACTCGTTCCTCGCAGTTCTCTCGGCCGTTTACACGCAGGCCGCGAGGGACCCGCTTCCTTTTATGACGCGGCGCTCAGTAGCCGACGTCATGACGACAATCCGTTCCGACCTGTCAATTAAGTCCCGAGCACGAATCAGGACTCGTCGGGGGCGTGATTACCTATCTAGAACCAGGGTATAAAGTAGGGCTTTCTGCATTTGTTCATTGCCCTGTCGTGGTTCTAGCTTGTCTAGTCACTCAGTGCTCTTGTTATCTATTTGTCTCTTTGGTTTTGACCCGGCTTGTTTGTTCTACCCTGCTTACCTCTATTACCCTTTGACTCAACAAATTCTCCTGCATAATTCTGCGTTGTTCAAGAAACACGCTGATAAGCGTAGAAGGGCGGCTCCGGTTTTTGTTCCAGGTGATAGGGTATGGCTGAGTACCAGAAACATTCGCTTGAAGGTTCCTTCTATGAAATTCGCCCCTCGTTACATTGGCCCTTACAGGGTTCTGACTCGAATTAACCCAGTTGCGTATCGTCTGGTCCTCCCTTCTGCCTTACGCATTCCTAACTCCTTTCATGTTTCCTTGTTGAAGCCTCTAGTATGTAACAAGTTTTCCTCCACTGTATCCTCTCCTCGCGCTGTTCAGGTTGAGGGTCAGGAGGAGTATGAGATCAACTCCATCCTCGATTCTCGAATCTCTCGGGGGAGGTTACAATATCTTGTTGACTGGAAGGGATATGGTCCTGAGGAGAGGACTTGGGTACCTCAGGAGGATGTGCATGCTCCTCGCCTCCGCAGGGCTTTTCACTCTCGTTTTCCATCTCGCCCCGGTTCCTTCCGCCCGGTGGGCGTTTCTGAGAGGGGGGGTACTGTCAGGGTACCTGTTGTCTCTACCTCAGAGGAGGTCAGACACTTAGACGTTCATCCTCTCAGATGGGCTGACTCACTCGTTCCTCGCAGTTCTCTCGGCCGTTTACATGCCGGCCGCGAGGGACCCGCTTCCTTTTATGATGCGGCGCTCAGTAGCCGACGTCATGACGACAATCCGTTCCGACCTGTCAATTAAGTCCCGAGCACGAATCAGGACTCGTCGGGGGCGTGATTACCTATCTAGAACCAGGGTATAAAGTACGGCTTTCTGCATTTGTTCATTGCCCTGTCGTGGTTCTAGCTTGTCTAGTCACTCAGTGCTCTTGTTATCTATTTGTCTCTTTGGTTTTGACCCGGCTTGTTTGTTCTACCCTGCTTACCTCTATTACCCTTTGACTCGGCTTGTCTCTCGCTTACCTGCTCTCTCGTTCCCTCGACCTCGGCTTGTCTCTAGACCATTCCTTGCTTACTCCTTACGTTAGTCCGGCCATTCTAAGGTCCGGTATACGTACCTACCTCCTGTTTGTACTTTGCGTGTTGGATCCCTGTCCCGATCCTGACACTGAACAACCGGACCACCTTGAAAAGAAGTGTGGCTGTAATTAACCTCCCTGTTCATCCATTACATTCCCCTGGTTAAAAAGCACGAACGCTTTGCTGTAATCCCTGGGTGGCCACCATTTCGGCATCTGAACACGTGGCGGCGGCCATCTTAACACATGAACAGTGGTGTTTGGTCGTTGAGTGTCTGGAACTCAAATCGGACACTTGACTACCCGAACACCGCTAAGACCTCCAGGGCTCCAGAAACTACCGATTGAAACTCGCGAACGGCCCGACGTTCGATAGGATGAATCCCACGAACCAGGGGATTCATCCGAATGCCAGCTCAACCCTGGATGGCATATATTTTCGGGACTTTTAATGCACAAACAGAGACCGACCACAAGGCCAAAACTCATGAAACTGTTTTCGGCTACTTTGCCTGTGCGGTCGGTCAAATCTTTGCTTCCTCATAACTCCCGAACCCCTGGTCCGATCTGGATGATTTTTGAATAGGTTGCTCACCCAAATCAGAGCTACCAGGGGATACCACATACCATAGGGGTGTACCTATTATATTTGGGGTACATCCAAGAATTGGGGAAAAATGTGTACATTTTAATTGTGTTAACTGTTAAGCTGAGGGGAGGAGATGTGTGGGAGGTAACGTCTATTTGATTGGATACTGTAGTAATTATTGTGGGTGTCTCCCTTGGAGGGGAGAACTGCATAAAAGCAGGGGTTGTGGGATTAAAGGTCAGTTCTACTCCTGATACTGTGTGCCGTCCAGTTATTGGGAAAGGTGATGGGATATTACTGGATTGCCTTGCTGATTGTGCTTGTTACCCTATTGGATTTACTACTTGTTCCTGGGCTATTCTAGGATACCAGCGGAAATAGGCTGTGGGAAATCAGCTCTCCGCTACACTGCATTCCCACTGGAACTCACACTTCTCCAAAAAGGGTGACTGTAATATCCTTAATATCCCTCCATTGGTGGAGAGTGGTCAATGTTCAACGAGATTGGATAAATTGTTGCACCCTAAGGGACCTTAGGCATGTAAGGAACAGCTACAGCATATCCGAAATAGTGCTGTTGAAAAGTGGGAGGGGGAAACTGAAGTATATAGATCCATGAAATAAGTTGGGCAGACAGGATCTTGTGGGAAAATCACTTTGTATATTCATCCTTAGGTGTACTATGCACATGATAATGAAATCAGATCCATATTATTAATAATGGGAAAGGCTTTGCTTTGCTTAAAAACTTATAGGGACACTCTCAATCTCGAAGTCAGTATGTTGTCTGGAGGTCCTAAGCAAAGTCTTACCTTAAGAATGCTTTAGACAACACAGTCCTCCTGACCCCTCTGCCTTCTCCTTCAGGCCTCTGGCTTCAATACAGAAGCCTTGAAGTGGTGTGCATCTGTGAGACTGACAGCTGGCCAATTTAGAGGTGTCTACCTTAGAGCTGAGGCAAACATAACTCTCAATTCTGAGTGAATGAGCTTCAGAGCAGTGTTTTTCGGAGTTGGTGGTAGGAGTAGGGGACCTTGCCTCTCTTGATTCATTGAGAAATCAGATGAAAAAAGATTGTAGCTGCCATCCTATTTTGGATTACTGTCGGTATACATAACACCTCAGCAGCATAGACTAGTCGGTCAGATGGAGCTCCACAATTATTGCCCTTAATCACTTCCCCTTGTTAAGGTTTGTGAATATCACAAAACATAGATGATTCATTCAGGCGTTACATGTGCTTTAACTGCAGCCTATAGTTAGACTACGCATAAGGTGATCATGTATTTCGAGCTGCGGGCTTCATTAACCCAATTTATCAAATGCATGTACTTCCTGACTACATTTTTGTAAACTATATTCATCTTGTTTGATCAAGGTATGTACGGCAAATTCACTTTAATCTAATCCATTGAGAATGTCCATTGCATTATACATCAAATAGTGGTCTTCAATCGCTGTATGTTAAAAGCCACATACATGGCTTAATAAACACAGGGCTTCTAAAGAATATAAATTGCATCCTTTGCTTGTTCATCATGTTTATGCATCAGCTCTCATTACATTCGGGATACATGATTGATTGCTTCACGTCTTTGATTCCCCAAACCCCGCACTTATTGTTATGCACCCAAACTGACACTTAAAAGGGTTAATTAAAATTGAGAACTTCATAAAATCCATCCGGTAGGGGAAATGACATCTGATTATAAAAATATAGCTCTGTGTATTGAGATTTGAACTGTGGAAATACACAAGATGTGACTTACATGAACCAGTGACAAACAAATGTAACTGCTTTTCAAATCAGCATTCTACTCCATCCACATCATGTTAGCTTGTAACTGTGACTGGCAAATAAAATTAACAATTGAGTTATGTATTCTGGTGGCACTTACTTGAAATAGAAGAAAATTCCAAGGGAAATCAGCAAAGAAACGATTGACAAGGTATGTCCTACAATTGCCATGTAGTAGAGTATATACGCCATCTAGAAGTAAAAGACAGAAATAAATGATGATGGACAAAAACAATAATGATTCTTAGAAGTCTGGCCATGTTCCTAAGGAAAATTATCCCCTGATGGGTGAAAAACATTAACAAGCTAATCTAAATTCATGATTAGAAACTGGTGATGTCCTTCAGGATGAATAATGGTATCCTTAACAATATAAACAGAGAGGATGTATTTAAATAGTGTTTTATAATACTGAAGCATTTCTAATCCCTTAACGTTATCTCCCGATGGCTGCAAATCAGTTCTTTTAAATGCATTACAAGTGAATAATTTCAGAACTGCAAAATGATAGTATTATCATCTTAACTCGTAACTTGATCTGTGGCACACTTCTTGCTTCTACAAAGTTCTCTTTTGGATTTTTTTTTTATAAACTAGTAAGAAAAACTGCTAGTATTTATTTTTACTTTTGTTTTACCTGTAATAAACCGAAATCTATAACTTTTTCTACACGATAAATTAATTTATCTTTATTGACTAAACAAGATTACCTCATACTTAAAGGAACACTATTGTGTTTGCCAAACAAATGTGTATTCCTAACGCTATAGTGCCCTAGACACTGTTTATGTGAACGAGCCCCCGCTGCCATTGATGATTTCAGCCAATCCAATGCTTCCCCAATAGAAAGCATTGGGAGGCTAATGCGCAGGCGTGGAAAAACACCACACTGCCCAAAACAGTTGGTTTCTCTGGGACCATTTGATTGAAATAATGGGATTTTACCCCACTAATTAGCAGTAGCGAATATAGTTGCTGTCAGTATGACAGCCACTAGATGCAGGTAAACCCTACAATAAAAATATTGCAGAACAGCAATGTTTTCAGCTTCAGGGTTAAAACAGAGGGGATAAATAACCCAGACCACTTCATTAACATTTAAAGGAACAATCCCACTGTGTCTCGGAGTGTGGGCGCTATTTTACCTTCAGGGGTTAAACTTTTTTCAAACTATTTAAACCAAATGTTGCTCCCCAGTAGCCAACAGCTTTGCCCCCTCTGTTACTTCCTCCAGCCGCCATCCACTCCATTATTGTTTGTCTTTGCAGCTGGTGATAGGCTAAGAGCATTACTCGACACTCTCAGCCTATGACTGACTGCCTATTGAGAGTAACCAAGTACTATACCAAGTAAGAATGCCTTTTAATCTATTTTTTGTTGGTCATTGTGTCTTTACTTTGTATTGATTAACTGTATAAGTACCATTCACACATTTATACGGTGGCAGGTTTATTATTTTTTGGGGCATTTTTTTTTTTTTAAAGGAATCAAAATTACACTCTACAATAATGAAACGTATCTTAATTGATTGTCAGATGCTTCAGCAAAAAATACATCTGTGAAATAGCATACTGAATTACATACGCAGCTGTGTTTCTAAGGCAAATAGAATAACTTTTTGCATAGTTTTTTTTTCTAATAACAGCTAAAGGTGTTTTTCCTCTAGTAAATAATTTAACCCCTTAAAGGACCAAACTTCTGGAATAAAAGGGAATCATGACATGTCAGGGGTTAAAGCATTTCCAAAGAGTCTGTGAAGTGCAATAATCTACAGATTTCTGCCTCCTCCATTTCCTAAGATAAAAGAAGAGCGGATGAATTTATTTTTAATTTAATTTAATTTTTATTTTTTTAATGCAGGGAAGATTTATGCACACTGGAAAACAGAATTCATATTATATTCCTTTGTAATGAGGGCTATTTATTGTTGTTTGCTCAAAAATGTAAACAAAAGAAATCTGTCATCATCTATCAAGGAAGTAACCCCTTTGACGGGGTTCAGATACATTGTGATAAACTATGACTATAAACTATGAGAGCAAAGGTCATATGGTTTATAAATGTCTGCCGAGCCTGCCCCTTGATTGACTGTTTTATACGTATGTATTTATATTGCATGCTTTGTTAGTCATAGGGTAGTGGTAATTGGTGTCAGAGTGACTCTAAGTGTGAGTTACACTGTTAAAGCTTCTTTAATTTGAGGTCAGCACTGGAAAACTTACCCCCACTATCAGAATCACGTAAATCTGGATGCTGGTGGGCGGGGTAAAAGAGGACAGGCCAGTGACATAAATAATATTACTTGTGGAGAGGATGATTGGGGTACGTTGGCTTAGTAAGGTGGGGAAGTTCAGGAGCAATAGTTATGTTAGCATTTGTTTGGTAGGTTCGAGCTTGTCAGTAGCTCCGAGCCTGAGTGTGTAGCGGTATCTTGGTATACCTCTACAAGTGGTTGACGATGCCCTTGGTGGCTGTGTGTGTGTTGTATGATAAATTATGTGTTAAGATTGCTGTCATTTATGTGGGGGTCATTGTCTAGGAGTTTAACAGAAAAGTATTGGGCTTCAATGTCTTTAAGTGTGCTTGACTCTGATCCCCTTTTTACTGATACAAAATGTGATACTTTCCCAAGAAATATTGTGTCCGGATTTATTGGGGGGATGGTGTTATGATGGGTTTATTAGGAATATGCCTAGGGGACGACTATGCGCATGTCATGTATATAGGAATTCCTTCCGAACTGTAGAAACTAGGACCATGCAGAGCGCCATCATAAGACATACTAATGCCCCTCGTTGGCAATATGACCATTTATATCATTAGATGTGCTTGTACTGAGAACAAGCACTAGTACCATGCAGAGTGCCATCATTAGACATTTGTTAGCTCTTAAAGGGCACTAGGATCTTGTAAATCACTAGGCACACTCTTACTGTGAACGGCACTAGAATACTGCAGATAAAACTTTCTACATGGTCCTGTAGGTTGGGGGCCAGAGATGTGACTAACGAGCCCCCCTCATTTTCAGCCTTCCCATCCTGATCACACACACTCACATTGATATACACACTCACATTCATAAACACACATATACGCACATTCACACACTCACATTTGATTTTTATTTAGATACCTGGTATCCAGTGGCTTGCTGCTAGGATCCGTCTGTGCACTCATTACATACTTCCCTGTAGCTCTGTACTGGTGCTGGGTTGATACTACATACCTTTTCCTGGCATCCATACAGGGTGGAGAGAGAGCTGCACAGTGAGAGCACAGATTGATCCTAGTACCTAACTTGCAATTAGGCAATCTTTAAAACGAAATCCACATAACAGGCACTTCTACTCAGAAACCACTGAGCTCCCTCTGGCGAGAGTAGTGTGCTCTGTGCATCGCTTTGACACCTGACAACTGTGGAAAACCACCCCCTCCCACATTTCCCCAAGTTAGTATGCAATTGCACTAAACAAAAAAGTATCTTCGTTCGAGGCGAGTTCCGCACCATTGAAATGTAAATTTTAGTAAATGTATATCTTTATTAAAGCTATTAACTTCATGTATTTAAATAATATACAGTGGGACCTTACAAATGAAAATCCATTGAAAATAATGCCTCTATTTACAATTTTTTTTTCGCAATACAAAGCAAGTTTCCCCAGGATGCATTGCAACTGGGAGGTTAATAGCACCGCCCCCTGCATGCTGGAGCCTGTGGGTAGCACGTGGCGTCTAGTGTGGAGGTGTTGGAGCGGCTTTTGCATCGAGTTTTGGAGCTATTCTGGAAATTGTTTGCAGTTGTTTTGGGACTTTTTGGTGCATTTCTCAAGCTGTGGAAAGGTAGGGTGCTGAGCTTTGTCGTTTGCATGCCTTTTATTGTGTGTTCTGCATTGTGGGTTGGGTTCCATGCCAGCTCATTTTTACTTTTTTCTGACCTCCAGAATGGATTAATTGGTTTTCAATGCATTCCTATGGGAAACCGCGTTTCGGTTTACAAATGTTTCGCAATAAGAAACGTCCCGGAGAACGCATTCAATTCGTAAACCGAGGTCCCACTGTATATGCATTTTTGGACGCTCAATTTCCTTTTAAGGTCAGAATAGATGAACATGGAAACATAAGTGACTTTGAAAATTACAATTTGAAAAATATGAATGTGTTCTAGGCATATCACTTCATCTTTAGTATAACTAATTAGTGAATAAAATTTTAAACATTTCAGGGTTTCTCAAACACTTTTTAGTGTCAAGTAGAATAATCCCTATTGGCATTATTCTATTGGTTCCCCCAAAATAAATGCTCAAACACGACCCCAGTTATGCTACTCAAAATGCGCAAAACCATTACAGATGACTGCTGGAGGGGATGTGGAGTAAAGGGGACATACTTACACATGTAGTGGGAGTGTCCTAGGGTTGCCAGGTTCTGGAAGGCCATAAGGGGCCTCCTCACACAGGTGTTTTCTAGAGCCCCGGATTTGGATCCTTGGGTATATCTATTGAACAGATCCATAGAGGGCTGGACTAGAAGGGAACAAAAACTAATTCACAAAGTCACCTTAGATGCGAGAAGAGCTATAGCACGCACATGGCTACAACCAGATATGCCACACATAGCAAGCGTCATAGCGAGAATTAGGGAAGTACGCTTAATGGACGACCTGACTGCAAGGGTTAGAGGGACCACAGAAGCTGTGGGAGCCGTGGGATGACAGCCCACTGAGCGCTTAGGTGCCGGGGGGGTCTTTGGGGGGTCGCCTTGGTTCCCCCCCTCGCTCCCTTGCCCCTTGGTCCCCCCCCCCCCATCTCCTTCATCTCGTCCTCAGGTGCCCCGCCGAATATTTTGATTCCTTGCTTTTCCTTCTCATTCCTTTTCACTCTTTGTCTTTACTGATCTTTCTCTCCATGTTCCTTTTCTCTCCATGTTATTTTCTCTCTTTCCTGATCCTCTCTGGTATTACATGTTTTACTTTGTGGAACTCCTTTCTTTCTTCTTCTCTCTACTCCTGTATGTTTTGACTAAATCACAGCCCTGGCATCTACAGGACAAGAAGCAGGAGAAATACGGATACAGGGATCTTTAGTCGTAACCATTAGGAAATAAGACTTGGGAGGTACACATATGTCAGCTTACCCCGGCAGAAGAATTCCTATAGCTACCTAAGTATCTATGTTCCGGTCTGGACACATTATTTAATAATGCATATTCATATTTGACAGGCCACGAAAAGTTATCTATATTATTATTCTTGTTATAAGTTATAGGGAGTGTGTCTTGGCCTTATCCACCTGCATTACTGCCGTACACGACAAATATATAGAAAGCACCTTGGTAAATGACAGAGGCATATGGGTACTGCAGAAATTGCTGTAAATATTGTATTACAGATGATCTGAGTTGTGATGCCTGACGCCAATGTTTATACTGTTTGTTTCCAACATAACTGTGAAAAGTGCATATACGCAATGTCTGTCCTAAGTACTCTGTTGTATAATGTTACATGCTACAGGATATATCTGTACGGGCTTTGATGGTTTGTGATTTTGCAATGCACAACTAAAAATAAAGAATGATAGAAAAAACAAAATAAATGCTCAAAAGGCTTTTAAAAGTTTTATTTACCTATAGTTCTGGGTGAAGCTCCCTTGCGTTGCTCAGTGCACTCTTGTCTGACGCCACGGGAGCAGCGTTAAGATCTAATCAAAGGCTTCTCTAACAGAAGCCTTTGATTAGAGGATATTATGAGCTCAGAGTAAATGCATGCTCTCTGAGCCTGCAAAGGGGAAGGGGTTAAAAAATATTGAGAATGGAGAGAGGAAGGAGGGCTTTAAACCATGTGGTAGGGAGAAGAGACAAGGGCTTCTCCTGCAAGGGAGAAGCGGTTATGCCTGTCGGCAAAGTGCACTGTGCGCTGACAACAGACGTAAAATATGAACTGAATTTTACATTAGGCAGCCCGGAGCAGAGGTCTAGGCTGCCCAAATCACGTGTGCTAGTGGTGAAACCTGCCCCTCACTCACAATTAAAAATAACTCTGGGTGTGCAGTATTTCAAGTTAAAACACCGCACATACAGACTCCTACCACCATGACCACTTCAAAAAGAAGCAGTGATCATGGTGGTTGGAGTAACCCTTTAACATGTTATTTTTCTATATATATATATATATATTTTTTTTTTTTAATTAATGAGGAATAGTGTATGAATTAATTCACAATTTCCTGTGCTGTAGTCACTATAGTTTATATTTCATTGTGTACCGTTGCTTAAAATACTTATATATAAACTACCTCTCATTGACCTTGCATCAATTTGAGCAGATTATCTGCTCTAATTGTTATGCTTTCTAGAATTTCCACAGTTTAATTACTGCAGTGTTAAAAGTTAAAATAATCATTGCCATTTAAATCGATTGCAATGCATGTGCTATGGTTTTGCTTGTGCATGACTTGGAGTTTATTATCAGGATATCATAATGATGTGAACAATTAATAATTAAACAATCAAACAAAGCAACCTCCAAATAGAGGAAACGTGTTACTCCAAAAGTGCTTAGAATATAAAATTATGTAGACAGCATCACCCTTTTCCCAACACACCACAATAAACACAAAACCTCTAGTGGTACAAGTAAAACCTCTACATGTGGTGGAGAGCTGAGAGTTAGTTGTAAAGGGGTAACTTACCCCGTGTATTAGTTGATATGTACAAAAGTATATGCGAACCACATGAAAATAAATAGGAAATAACAGAATTTCATTTAGATCAGGGGTGGGCAATCTTTTTCCCTCCAGATGTTTTGGACTACATCTCCAATAATGCTCTTAGGGCCATAATGCTAGCAAAGCATCAAGGGAGTAGTCCATAACATCTGGAAGTCTGAAGATTGCCCACCCCTGGTGTAGATGATAATTAAATATAAGCAATATATCTTTAAGGTCAGGTCACTCACATGTAATGGAGCCTATATGTATTGGCTGCACGAATAGTTATATTTACAGAACCAGTACATATTGGCTCCAATACATCCTTAATTACCATCTACAATATATGCTGATATTTTCTGTTTATTTTCATGTATGTGACATATACTTCTGTACATATTAACAAATACATGGGGTATGTTACCCCTTTAATATTCACTCTCAGCACTCCACCCTAGGTACTTGTAACACTAGTGTATATTTTGTGCAATAAACAATCTAAAACTAACTATTTTAACCCCTTAAGGACCAAACTTCTGGAATAAAAGGGAATCATGACATGTCACACACGTCATGTGTCCTTAAGGGGTTAAAGGGACCCTTTATAGCTTACTTATCTTAATTAAAGAAACACTCCATTCCAAAAAAATTAAAACAAAAATCTACAAAACTACTATTTAATAGATATACCCGAATGAAAACATGCATGTATTTATTTATTGTCATTTGGGGTATATCTAAAATAACTTGCAAAAGCTGCAGATCATTAGTCTGCAGCCTTTTCAAGGCCTCCCATTTTTCCCCACCCAGACTTTCAGCAGAAGAGGATGCAGAGGAACAATGAAGGAAGCAAGTGAGCAGTTAAGGAAGCAGGGACGCAGAGGATTAGAGCAAACAAGAGAGCTAAGGTACAGTGAGCATACAGATACAGGTGATACTCGAAAAATTAGAATATCGTGCAAAAGTTCCTTTATTTCAATAATGCAACGTAAAAGGGGAAACTAATATATGAGATAGACGCATTACATGCAAAGCAAGATAGTTCAATCCGTGATTTGTCATAAGTGCAATGATTATGGCTTACAGCTCATGAAAACCCCAAATCCACAATCTCAGTAAATTAGAATATTACATGCAACCAATAAAACAAGGAGTGTACATAGAACAAAATTGGACCTCTGAAAAGAATAAGTATGGACTCAGTACTTGGTTTGGGTCCCTTTTGCAGCAATTACTGCTTCAATGCGACGTGGCATGGAAACTATCAGCCTGTGGCACTGCTGAGGTGTTATGGGAGACCAGGATGCTTCGATAGCGGCCTTCAGCTCTTCTGCATTGTTCGGTCTCATGTCTCTCATCTTTCTCTTGGCAATGCCCCACAGATTTTCTATGGGGTTCAGGTCAGGCGAGTTTGCTGGCCAATCAAGCACAGTAATCCCACGGTCATTGAACCAGGGTTTAGTGCTTTTGGCAGTGTGGGCAGGTGCCAAGTCCCGTTGGAAAATGAAGTCAGCATTCCCATAAAGCTCGTCTGTGGAAGGAAGCATGAAGTGCTCCAAAATCTGAAGTACTTTATGTGTTTGGAGTGGTTATTCAAGTGGTTTTGGTACTTAGAACCTGTCCCTTTTCTCTGGAAATGTAAAACATTGCCATTTTAGAGAAAAGACAATGTTTACAGTTTCTTGAGAACATGCCTCTAATGAATGCCAGACTGACAGCCATTAGAGACACTTGACTGCTGACCCATATAACCCTTTTACCCCTGTTGCCCCAAATAAAACACACCAGACCTGAATAAGTTGGGTAAGGGCAATGGCCACAGCTTTATTTAACCATAAACATCATGCCAGCAAATTCCTCTGTCAGATAGCTCTACACCGTTCTCCAAGAGTCCACAGCAGCCTGCCTCCCGCCATCAGCTCCCGGCAGGCTGCGACTACCCAAGCCGCTTTGGAGGTTTCATCCCTTGTATTTGTGCTGGCCAGGAACCGCAAGCTGTGACAAAACAAGAACACAAAGATACCAACACCAGAAACCGAACACAACCAAACCTACTACTGGGCGGGAGGGTGGGAAAGTCAGGACCCTCAACTTGTCTGCGCTGACTGGTAAGGCCCCTCCTCCCTTGTCCCTTTTTTCTCCTGCTACCATTAGCAACCATGTATCTATCTTGGGCCAACCCCCCTCCCCCCCCCCAACCTTGGGCATCAGTCATGCTCTCCCTTCCTTATTTTCCAGGGAGAAACCTCCTCATAATGGGCCTCAAAAATCAAAGGTCTTTGTATTTAGTGTTATCATGCCCACTATAATGATGGCAAATGCTGTTAATGCTTGTCATAGAAATGCACTAGATTCAATCCTTCTCTAAAAGCATACATTTGGAGGAGCACTGCCACAGCATTTTCCTGCCATTGGGTTCACAGATCAAGTGATAAAGTTAAGCATCAAATGGAGAAACAGGAAAAGTAGAAAAAAAATCTACATTTGTACATTATATAATTATTAGATGTATAAAATACAGATATATAAATATAGATATATATATTTTTTTTATTGCTCCTTCCTTTTCCCCATTTTTGGCTCACGTCTCACTTGATCTGTGATAAAGAAAAAAACAACAACATTTAGTTTCTGTCCCTTAGCCAATCCTATTTTCTTCCCATCAATCATATTTTTTGTTGTTACTATGGGCAGAATGTAGAATCGTGACCCCAGAACCATACACGTTCAGCATTGCATGCTTCAGTAAGTCCGTGATTTGTGTATATTTTGGCTTGGAGCTCAGGAATTCCACTGATCACCCAATCAGCGTCATTTTGGCCAAACTTTAGTTCGACCCCAAACGAATCTCGGTGTCTACTAAAATTATTCAAGCTCAGCCAACTAGTGGATGAGGGTGATCTGGGTAATATTCTACATAAGTTGTATAGCAAGTGGATGCTTCACATTACATCACCTGTGTATTTTAACTCTGGCCTCTGCCTGAATTTTACTCTTGTACTCAATAGGATGGTACATAAATTCCCAAATGATGTGGTGGTTTTTTTCTTTGTTTTTGACCTCTGCACCTAAATTGCTTAAGAGCTAAGCAGCAGAAACTATGATCCTAATGGGGTTGATTTATACAAGTGCTCTGATTTAAAATGTAGTACAGAAATGTAAAAAGGGACTGGTCACCAATGGAATTATCTTTCTTTTTCCACTGGCTTGCATTGTGATTGCCTCTCTTTTAGTGTTTTAGACCACGTTTTTCGAATAGAGCAACCTGATAAATCTCCAGTGTGTTTAAGCCACGGGCAGCCTGCTCAAGGTGTCAGTGGTTATAGTTTGCTGTGTGTGATGTGTGGCACCAGACACAAATGTTGCACAAAATGGGTATTACTAACCAGAAAGGGATTATTCTAGCTGGCTAATTGTGGGAAGTGGGACTGGACATAAAACAAAATGTATTTATCTCCATAATGAGACATTTAAAAAAAAATAAAGTAAGGCTGAGTCTTTGCATCCCAACCACTTCATTAAGACTAAGTGGTTATGTGCTTTGTGTGTCCCTTTAACTAATTCAATGACATAAAAACATCACTAAATGTATCAATCCCTATTTTGTACATCAAGTTCAGACCGCCACCACCATAATGGGAAACCATCGCACCATAATCACTATAGCACCAATTTAGAAGGAGACAAAATGCAATCTCTTTTATTTGTCTTCCATTCCTATGTTTGACACTGGAGCATCACTCGATACATAACTATGCATCTTTGCATAATGTCAGTTTGATTTTTCTAAATCTGCTTTGACTTCCAATATGCTCTTCATTTTATTTAAATTTTTTATATTTATTTATATATACAGCATTTTGCATAAAACTGTATACAAATAACCAGGAAAGAACCAAAACAGGATAAAAAAAAAAAGACAAAAATAAGTTACATGGTTTATTACCCACAAGATGCAGTAAAAGGTGACAGGAAGTTATGTCAACGGCACATGACAGGAAGTAAAGGAACATGTGCATGGTGGAAAGTTAAGGAGACTGTAAATTAAAAAAAAGCAAAGTAAATTGTCAATATCAGGAAGTGTGATTGTGGTTATATTTACAAATATAGATATGTGTTGCATATCGTAAAAAAAAAGTGCAATCAATTATATTGCACTTATAATACTAAACACGAGGTTTGCAAAATAATGCACATTGAAACCACATAACTATTAAAGTCCAAATGTAAAGAATAATTCCACACTTTAAAAAAGAAAGAGTTACAAATATTAAACAAATGTAACAAAGTTAATGCATGTTCCAGTGTTTAAAAACACGATAAGAAAGAATATAAATTTAAACAAAGTTGGTTATCTGCATTTCACATTGTACATGAAGAAAACCACTCACAAGAAAATAGAGCAAACAATACTTTTCTTCTACATATTTTCCTTGTGCTATTATTAGCTCTTTAATTTTTATTGGCATTTCTATCTTATTTCTCCATTTAATTGTGCATTGAGAAAAAAATTGTTTTGTTAATATATTGAAATTATATGCATGCTGCCAAAAGCAGTGACTCAACGTTTCCCTCTTCATGCCTATTTGTGATGTGTTTAAATGAATTTAATTAACTCACAATATTTATGAATTTTAGCACATGCAAGCTGTAACCAAGTTCATGAAGACTGCACGTAGATGTAAGGAGGAAGCAGTCTGCATAAACAGGTGCTGGACGTGTTTGTGTGATGCAGATTGGATCAGGATTCATATTATTATTTTACTTGGTCTATTCATTTGATTAATATAATAAGAGCATTAATAATAAGCAGATGAAGTAAAAATCAAATACAGAATATTATAACTCACACATGTAGAACAATATCAAGCTGTGAAAACATCAAAATATAAAAAAATAATAATCACAAAACCATTTAAAAAGAATATATTTAAGCTGGAGGTGAAATGTAGGTATACTGCTAAGCAGAATAATTTATGATTCATTTGTTTTTCAAACATATTACATATTACGATTTTTTATTTTTATTTTTACATTTTTAAATCACACCCAATTCGCCCACACTAATACTTTACTTTGGTAACACATACTGTCAATGCTGATGGGCATATGTATGCGGCTGCCTCTCTATTTTTGTTGGAATGTATTTGTCATATGCCTCTGATTGAGTCATAAATATCTAGAAGATTCCAGTAAAAATGTTATGTGTTCTAGTATACTAGAAAACATGCTCAGACTAGAGGCCAGAATGACTTACTCAGTAGATGCCAGAATGAATGCATTTGAAGGTATCTGTGCAATCCAATAATATACTAGTAGCAAGGGCTGGCCACTAGGGCACCTGAATCTGTCCATTAATGGTTGTAGGCAACAGATTATGCATCAGGACTATGGCACATACTTTTGTTCTTTAATTCAGCAGCAGTACGATGTAGATGCATCATTTACTATAATATTGCAGAGTAAACCTTCTGTTCTTGGGCAAAAGCAGTTTGTATGGATGCTCCCTCCATTGGTAAATATATTTGCATCTGAACTCCGAGCCTTAATCTCAAAGCTTTTCTGAGATAGAAGCTTGAGGGTAAATATAAACGCTGCACATTCCATAAGTTTCCCAAAACGGCAGCACCATGTTCTGGGGGTGTCCCCAATTGCTTTTTGTCTTTCTTACATCATTTTCCAAAAGTCACAAAACCTTTTTATTTTTATATCATTTGTTTTAACTAGACTTCAACACAGCAAATAAACTTGATTTGGCGGAATCCATTTTAGAATTTTTTGTTTAGTTATATTTGTGCAAGTAAATTTAGTCCAAGTGCCATTTCGGTTTCTCCAAATGACATCATCCACGCGATATAGAAAAATAGTAAATCTAAAAAAAAATTTAAAGAAAAGAAAGTCTTTGGGGTCAATATGGCCTGAATATTAGTATAATGGAGGTTCTATGCCTCCCTTATGCCTACACAAGTCTCAAAATAACTGAGACCTACCTGTCAGAGTGCTATAATTGGCTGGCTTAGAAGCCAACCAATAAGGATGCTTTGAATGATCTTTCAGAGTGGGAAAGGCTCTTATAATGCCTCTTTCCTCCTTGAAAGATCAATCTGTACTTAGCCCTACATGTGTGAATATTCATTATATTTTTATGTGCTGCAGGTTTTTGCTGTTCATTTTTTTGTGATTCAGTTCTTTTTTTTTATTTTTAATAACCAAATCGGTTACTCTAGATTTTTATTTGGCCTTTTATGGGGCTGAAGAAAATTAAAGCAAAAAGAAGACATCTCAAGAGGCATGGCTTGCCAAGCAACAATCCAGACATGTCTGTGTGGAGCTCTGCTGAAGCCCCACAAACCAAAGCGCAAGCACAGGTGGTTCTCTCAACTGGAGAGATCCCCATTCCCCGACATCAGGCTTTCCTTTGAGTGCCCATCCGTTGACACCAGCTAAGATGGCACCCAAACTCCAGAGAGACTCTGAGGCCTCAGAGTAATCACAGGAGGACGGATAAACCAGTGAGTCACCTCTCTCTAGCAGAGTGTACCGGGGAAGTGAGTCGGATGATGACTTATCCCCCTCCACGAAGGGAGACATAAAAAAAACCTCCTGGTTGAGCTGAGACATATTTGGATGGAAGACTTGCAGGAGACCCAGGCTGAAGTGGGCATACTGCACCAGAGAGTGACTGCTGTGGAGGAGAGAGAGGGGAGACGAGCAAATCCAGGTCAACACACAACAGTTGGAAAACCTTGCCAAACAAGTCAGGCAGCTGCAGAAATCAGTGGTCTCGAGAGAGAGAGAGAGCCACCACAGATGCCGTGGCATTCCCGAAAGGGTTAAAGACTGAGACTAATTACCCTTTGTCCAAAATATGACAGCTTCCATAGGCCTTAAATGCGGCACTGATACCCCACTCATCATAACCACCTACAGGGTGTGCGAAACAGCAACGGCGCCCATGGAAGCCTCAAGAGACGCCATTGCCACCACCAGAGACATAGCGGTGTGAACCGCCATTATGAATAGGTCCAGGTCCCTAGGAATGGTGAAATTTGATGAATGTACTATATCCATATACAATGATCTCGGTCCTAGTGGAAAGGAGGAAGCTGGCTCCAGTCACAAGGGCCTTACATGACCACACCATCAAATATAGTTGGAACACCGATGGATCTCTGTCAATCTCACATAGAGATCTCCTCAGCTGAAAACCCAGAAACTCTGGGCAAGATGCTGGGCATCCCAGTTAACCCTGCAGGGGAAAAAGCATCCCAAGGAAGCTGCATACCCAAGGTCGACGCAGCGGCTGGAATGAGTAAGAGAGGAAGTGAACGGAACAGACGACCCATTCGACAAAATCCAGGTCATGAACACACTGAACATCCATTAGGATCATAGTCATGTGCAAGTTCAGAACTTGGGGCAACTCACCGGGAGACACTCTATGCACAGGAACCGAACGGCGGCCCTTCACGCGATGACACAGACCAAAAGATTATTGCCAAATATTGCTTTACCCCTTAAGTTTTTCATGTGTTTCTTTCCTTTCCTTTGTTTCCTTTCTTTTTGTTGCCTTGTATATATTGATTGCAAGTTCAGTTCTATGCTTGTAACTTGGGCCCAAGAGGGCATGCTAAATACTGGTCTCAAACGTTACCTATAATATTGTACATTTGTATACTAATGAAAATGATCATTAAAATATAAATTGAAAAAAATGACATCTCATTCTAAGTATTACATATTATTTTACAGGTCTTTCACATGATTTGACTTCCCTCATTATTATTAGAATAAAGGGGAAAGGTGGATTTTTTTTAATTGTGGTGGGGTGGCTAGTGGCTTGGGGACCCATAGCTACCCCAAGGGGAGTAAATGACAAGGACAATGTCATGTTGTGGACAATGTCATGTTGACTCCCCACTCAAAGCCTATGTGTGGGAGGGTAAGTTGGGGGGACAAAGACATGCCCACTCCTTTTCAATCTTTTTCCAATATTATGTCCCCCATTTGTTATATTAATAGCTCCCACCCACCACCCTGGGATGTGGGCTGAAGGGGACAATGTTCCCCCCATTTATTATATTAATAGCCCCCAAATTTGCACATGGATGGAGCGGGAGAGTACACAATTCCCCCATATTTATTTAATGAATAGCACCCGCCTGGGGCAGGCACTAATACGTTGAATAGACATATAAAGATTATTGGGACATTAGGGCTTAAATGTGGTATTTAACATGAGGCATAGTAACATTGAAATGTAAGTAGATAGCTAAGTGATCAGGTAGCTACTTGTTTGGGTAGGGAGATATATGGACCAATTGTCACTAAAAGATGTTCTGTGTTTCTGCGTGGTCTCATATGTCATTTGTTGTAAAATGGCTGTATATATTTTCCTTTAGTGGAAGACACTGCTGTATGTGCTTTTTTAATTTTATTTTTTTTATTAGTAAAATACATGATTTTCACAGGCATTATTTTAAGTGGTGGGCCACAATGCTACCTTACACGAAACTTGTATCATTTTACATTTTTACAAACTGCAATGGTTAGGTATTTAAGATATATCCATAAGTTTATAAAAGGCCAAGCAACCCATGGAGGCATTGTTAAATTCACAGTGCAAAACACTTTTCACTAGTGTTATTTAGTGAGAGGATATTAAATCCCTCAACTGATTTGTTGCAAACTGTAAAAAAGAGGAACGTAATCTGATTTGTTATTTTTCTTATAATACAATATCTAGCTATATAAATCGTCTATGTGATACTTAAAAATAAATGGACGATATACACTTTAAAATCCAACAACTCTCATTACTGATACAACTCAACTGACTAGTATAAACATAAACACATTTTATGAATCATTAAATGCTCGGTGAAATCCAGATTTCCATTAGCATTATTATATCTATATAGACATGTTTGCATACATTTATATGTAAATTTCATTGCTTAATACTGTGTTTATTATGGTTTTGTGAATTATACCAACAATACTGCTTTAATGATCCATTGCTTATGATGCATTGAAAAATAACACCATTTGTATAGTATGCAAATTAATATATAACAGTAAAGCATGGGGGCTCTAAAATGTACTCAGAGGTTAGGAAGAACCCTAAACAGGCCCTCCCTGCCACCCTGACTTAGGCATGAGCAATTTTGTTTGCTTCATGATTCCGATGTGATGGCTGGCCAGTGCTTGCTAGACAGCTGCAAGAATAAAATGTAAAAAAACTACAAAAAAACACCACCTGGGTGTTCCACTGACCACCATATTAGTATAATGGTGTGCACTTGATAAAGTGTTGTAAACACAAAATGCGTAGATTTTCAAGATCTGTCCTGTAGGAGGGAGCTCTTCACTGTATTTCCATTTCAAAATTATCGCTTAATAAATATTTTTTGAAGGAATGGCAATGAACAGAATATTTGTCCATGCTGTTTGCTATTGTTATTTTTAAAGGAATTTAACATTTTAGGTAAAAAATAGCCAAAGTGACTACATAGCTTAAGCCTACTGTCGCCTAAAATGTAAAATACACTTTAAATCTCACAGAAATCACACTTCAATTAATTATCTCATTATTTATAACCTAATCTAAAACATATTTTAGATTACCAATTTAACATAACTCATAAAGTCTAAAGCATTTTTTGCTAGAGGAATAACCCAGTCTATACAAATGTTCAGAGTTTTTGTCTTCAGTCAGATAACAAGCTAACTCAAAATGACACAAAAATTCAGTTAAAGACCTAAAAGGGGATGAGAGTGTACAATCTGGTCCTGCATTAAGGCTAGGTTTGGTACACCAGGCACACCCCTTTTACAAATCTATCTTCTGTGGGTAGAATGGCCAAGAAGCAATCATATAATCTGAAGAACAAGTGGATTAGAAAAGTCACTGTATCAACATTTGCTAAAGGGGTACTTGGGAGACTGAAGCCTTGGATGTTTGACTATTTAGTCCTGAAATTAGGAGAATATTAGAAATATATTTTTTAAAAATGTCAAATTTTTATTTTTCATTAGCCTACTTCTCAAAGCATGTGCCCATTATAAAATGAAAGATCAGTGGCAAAGTGCTCTCAGGCTACTTAGGGGTAGAGGATGGTTCCCGTAGATGACTGTCAGGTGTTGGACATCCAAACATTGCAGCACTAGCTCTTCATTAGTTAGGTAGTGTGGTGGGATAGCATAAAATACCTGTTGGCGCAGCATGAGCTTTTTTTTGGGCTTTCATTGAGAGCCTGGATAGTGCCAGCACCATGTTGTTCATGGGTAAAAATGAGGGGACATAACATAGAAAGGCAGTGATAGGTCAAGGCATATCCTCACCTCACTGTTAGTGTAGCGGTCATTGAGTTTTTCTTTGGGCTAATTCCCCAAATGTTTCTGGAACCTAGCAACTCCCCTGTGCATCAGTGACCACACATGTTCTACATACACCTGGCAAGCTTGTGTGTAGACCAGTAAGATTAAGGGTGTGTAGTGAAGTAAGGAACTTTGCATTCAGCTCTTAATTCTCAAGATGTATGGGAAAAATATATATGAGCTTTTGTATTAGATGTCTCCCGTAATTACACTAAATTTGGATCATTACAGTAAAATAACA
This sequence comes from Pelobates fuscus, assembly GCF_036172605.1. NCBI lineage: Eukaryota > Metazoa > Chordata > Amphibia > Anura > Pelobatidae > Pelobates > Pelobates fuscus. Next base: position 301,488,816 of record NC_086320.1, read on the forward strand.
ATACGTGATGCTTTGAAGCTAGAAGAAATCCAAGCACAGGTTAAAATTTTCTCAATGTGTTCTATTCCTTTTATTATGAATGGTAATGTTAAAATCAGCTCCACTGGTTTGCTGTGGCTGAGAGATAAGTAAAGTAAAGTACATTAAAGTCATCCAAAACCAACTCACCTTTTTTACCAAAATAAAAATGCAAGCAACACGAATGGACTGAATATCAACGTGGTGAGACCATATACTCACTGGCTGGGTGCTGATGTTCAGAAACATTTCTTATTGTTCTTGTCAAACTCTGCTGTCTTCAATCACTGTATTGTGACCTTTTCTACAGCCAGTCAACGTTATACTCTTGAGTAATGACCAGAGGCGTACTTTTTTTTTTCTTGTTTAGATCAATTTCAATCATTTTCTATTGTCTGCATTTCCATAGTGAGCATAATACACAAATTATATTTTGGCTAAAAATGCTGTATCACATTCTGAAGAAATATAAAACATTGATGGAACTCATTTAAAATTTTTAAAGGTGCTGTTTCACATAGCATGACTGCTATATAGGCGCCCTTCCCCCCTCCCCCCCATGTACTGTGCATGCAGTTCCATGATGGGAGCACAGGCCGAGCAGGGGGCGCAAAAATCACTGCTCACACTGCCTAATGATTTTTGCACCCCCCTCGGCCTGCCCCCGGCAAGCACCGGTTTTACAAACCCCACGGTACGCCCCTGGTAATGACAAATCTTCATTCCTACTGGCACGTTTTGCTTGTCTTCAATTAAAAAACAAGAATTAAGTGCTTGGAAGGAGCAAGTGAGTTGAAAAGGTGACCGACTGATTAATTATTAAGTGATGATAACTCATCTATTCTCCTCACCTTTAATTCAATTTCGCCTTTAGCTCCTTCCAGTAATCATTCTGTAGCATGGTTGAATAATTCTTTTGCTTTGCCCATCGACTATAATTTCTTTTTTGTCTTCTTTGACTTCTCTTATGAGTGAGTACTGCTGTAGCTTTGGTATAACCATTTACAATGAGTAATCCAAGCTCTTAGCTATTCACAAATCATAGTTTTGAGCAATTGATATTCTTTTTCTACTTTAGTTTCATCACAAGGAGATCCCCAAGTTATCTATTATTTAAACCCCCTAAAGCTTATTTCATACTAGATTTGAGATTTTGAGGACAAGATTGCGACAAGAACATAACATATCATTAGTCCTTAACGTGTTAAACAAGTACCTACAGAAATAAATATATATAAATAGCTATTCTGTAATACATTTTATAGAATTTTAGGCATTGGTCTTCATTATCCAAATCTTGATCTTTTATGAGTTAATCTTTTATTATTTATCTCAACAGAACTGCTACAGACTTTCAATGCAGTTCTTTCAATATTTTCTAAAAGAATAGTTGGACACAAAATGAAGAAATTGTTAGCGTGTGTGGTCCCACTGCTTATTTCATTACTTAACCAGCATGTTTCAACATTTTGATTACTTTTGTGGGATTACAGAGAATGTAAATATGCCTCTTAAAAAGACAGCCAAACACAACAGTGCACTAAAAAAGTCAATGTGCTTTGAGTCAATTTTTTTAATTTGTATAATAAAACAAAAATTGCCTCACATAGTTTCTCTTGTTTAAATGAAAAGCAAATCCGAGGTATTATTTTAATTAACTGATTTGAATCCATGGTATTTGGATTAGAAACTGTATTGAGAAAAATAGCAGTTTTCAAAAGTACTATTTAAAAACTTGACACTGTTCGCTTTGTTGCATTAATGTACACCAGCTTCAGGACTTTTCATATAGACTTACTTTTGTTTCTTTAAAAGTAAAATTGACACAAAGTCGTTCTGTATAAAATATGTTTGCCTGTGATATGCTATGTGATTTTGCAATGATGTTCTCAATGTCATTGTCATATCTACAAAACTCTTATCCGTTCGGCTTTCCAGTTGAGCAACAACATCTACTGGAAGAAATTGAATTTCCATGCAGAAAGCAAGGCAGAGGGTTACAGTCAACATCTGTGTGTATAAAACCTGGCTAAGACACAGGAAACCAGTAACTTCACTTAACAAAGTAATATTTGTTATAAGATTACTTATATCTCTTACATGTGTGATGAACTTCTCTACTGATGGCTGGATCTCAAAGTCAAACTTTCATAATGTGGACATAATGAGGATTTGTGCTGCCCTTATGAATGTTTAATGGACACGCTAAGCACCATAACCACTACAGCTTAATTAACGTAGTGATTTTGGTGCATAGACTCCATGCCCGAAGTCTGATAAAGTCAAGCACTGCAGTTTGTCAAAATTGTGATGTTTACATTTGTCACTAAGAATTCTTCTAGTGGCTGTCATTCAGACAGCCACTTCCGTGTGAAAGCTTTCACTGAAAATGTTCATGTTTTGCTTTGCAGTGTTTCTGATAGATAAGCATCTAATTGGCAGAATGTGCCAATTGTTGTGCTTGCCCGGTAGGGCTCCAAGGCTTCGGTATGAGAAGCATTCGACTGGTACGGGATCAGTGATCAGGAATCAGGATAAATTCAGAAGAAAAGGAGTGGCTTCAGCACTGAGACAGGGATAGCGCTGGATAAAAGGTGAATTTAATGCCTTTGCATTGCTCTCACAGGAGTCTCTATAATGTAAATGAGCACAGGAATACTCTAACATAAATAAATATATTGATTATTTTAGAACATCATAGTGTTTCTTTATAGAGAATTAAAATGACAGGAGAGGTACAAATTATCAGAGTAAGAGATTCCTACATCTACTTTTCAGTATTCCAAGCATTGCAACATTTAAAAGGCCACAGTCAAAATGCAGCATTTATATGACAAACATTGTTTGAGTAATGGTGAATTCCATTTGCTTTAGAACAACATTAACAATGGTGCCATCTGTAATAAATCTGTGAGAAGTTTTCAAGGTTAATATTAGGGTGGGGGTAAGGTGGTTACAGGTCGGAGGAACTTAAAATTGAGTGGTACACTAAACCTAATGTACATGATACACTGCTGGTAGCTTGGTTGCTTCATCTAAGTGTTGCTTCTAAGTGTGTGTGTGGTTGGAGATATTCTGGAGAGTTTTACAGAAGCTTCAACTGTCTAAGAGTTGTGCTAAGAGTTTTCTTTTTTACTGTTACAGGTAAGATTCATCTGCAGGAAAAGGTTACTGATTGCACAAGGTTTGATTTCCTGTTGGTAATTCTAAGGCATTTGATTTGATTAGGTAGCTACTTGCTATTGATTGCTGTGTAAATTAGCTATTGTTTGCTAATAAGCAGAGGCCTACCCAGGTGTTAAACATTCCTAGTGGGAGGTGTTTTGAGGAGTATATAAGGGCTGTTGTCATTAGCTTGGCTAATAGAGCTTGGTTGCTTCATCTAAGTGTTGCTTCTAAGTGTGTGTGTGGTTGGAGATATTCTGGAGAGTTTTACAGAAGCTTCAACTGTCTAAGAGTTGTGCTAAGAGTTTTCTTTTTTACTGTTACAGGTAAGATTCATCTGTAGGAAAAGGTTACTGATTGCACAAGGTTTGATTTCCTGTTGGTAATTCTAAGGCATTTGATTTGATTAGGTAGCTACTTGCTATTGATTGCTGTGTAAATTAGCTATTGTTTGCAAATAAGCAGAGGCCTACCCAGGTGTTAAACATTCCTAGTGGGAGGTGATTTTAGGAGTATATAAGTTGTATATAAGTTGTTGTCATTAGCTTGGCTAATATAGCTTGGTTGCTTCAAGTAAGTGTTGCTTCTAAGTGTGTGTGGTTGGAGATATTCTGGAGATAAACTGGAGGTAATCTGAGGTATTCAGGAGGATAAATAAAAAGTTAAAATTCCTTTCATTTAAATTATTTACCTTATTGGAATGGCAGACTTAGTTCAATGTAATAGTTGCTATGCATTTGTTTCGCGTTCCACTTTTTGGAGGTTTGGTTGTTGTCTAATCTGTGGACAGTTCTCTATCTTGCGGCAGGAGATTGTATTTTTGAAGTCTGAGATTTGTAAATTATCTGGTAAACAAACTCAGGCTGGAACTGCTGCAAAGCCACTGCCGCAGAGACATACTAGGAATGGCAGATGGATTACTGTAGGATCTGGTAGACTTAGAGTTGTGGATAAAAGGCATATTGCCCAGTCGGTTGCTCTACATAATTCATTTTCTGCACTTTCAGAGTGTAATGGTGTCATGGAGACAGGCACTGAGGCTAGTGGTGTTGTGCCGAGAGGCACGGAGGCTAGTGGTGTTGTGCAGAGAGGCACTGAGGCTAGTGGTGTTGTGCAGAGAGGCACTGAGGCTAGTGGTGTTGTGCAGAGAGGCACTGAGGCTAGTGGTGTTGTTGAGAGAATCATTGAGGCTAGTGGTGTTGTGGAGAGAGGCATTGAGGCTAGTGGTGTGGAGAGAGGCATTGAGGCTAGTGGTGTTGTGGAGAGAGGCATTGAGGCTAGTGGTGTTGTGCAGAGAGGCATTGAGGCTAGTGGTGTGCAGAGAGGCATTGAGGCTAGTGGTGTTGTGCAGAGAGGCACTGAGGCTAGTGGTGTTGTGCAGAGAGGCACTGAGGCTAGTGGTGTTGTGCAGAGAGGCACTGAGGCTAGTGGTGTTGTGCAGAGAGGCACTGAGGCTAGAGGTGTTGTGGAGAGAGGCACTGAGGCTAGAGGTGTTGTGGAGAGAGGCACTGAGGCTAGAGGTGTTGTGGAGAGAGGCACTGAGGCTAGTGGTGTTGTGCAGAGAGGCTTGAAGACTATGGTGAGGCCTAATAGAAAGCAGTTGTTGTTGGGGGATTCCTTCATAAGAGGTGTGGAGATGGACAATGGTGGTCTTGGGAGGTGTCTTCCTGGAGCTACTGCTCACAGAGACAGGAGACGTACGTATATGTAATATTGTTAAGCAAGCAAAGCAGGAAAGGGAATTAGATGTACTTGTCCATTTAGGGACAAATGACTTGGCTTGCAATGAGGTTTCAGAGGTTAAGGAAGTTTTAAGTGTTTTTGCCAATGATATACGGCAGGTTGCTTCCACACTGTCATTCTCTGAAGTTCTGCCTGTGCATAACACTCAGAATGACAGGTTGATGCGTATTAGGGACTTTAACTTGTGGCTTGGTGAATGGTGTCGGGAGCAAGGATTTGGCTTTATTGCTCATGGTAGCTCTGTTTGGAATGGAAATAAACTGTACAAAAAAGATGGTTTGCATCTTTCTCAAAAGGGAACAAATGTTCTCAGTGAGCAGTTCAGAGGTTTTGCTAGGATGTATTTAAACTAGGAGGGGGGGGGGCAAAAGGGTGATAAAACATCAATCCAATTGTCCCCCAAAACAAGGACAGAAGGTGCCTGTAGCAAGTGTGTTAAAAAATGATAAGCTTAGAGTCATGTCTACAAATGCTCGCAGTTTAGGGAATAAGATGCATGAACTTGTGGCAATAATGGCAACTGATAGTGTAGATTTAGTCACTGTTACTGAGACATGGTATAATGAGAAAAATGACTGGGACATAACAATACCAGGGTACTCTTTATATAGAAAAGACAGGGAAGGCAAGAAAGGGGGAGGGGTGGCCCTGTATGTGAAGGATAGCATGAAATCTAGCCTAATAAAGGTTAGTGAGGCTAACATAGAGTCCATTTGGGTTACGTTAGAATTTGGTAATCACACAGTAACTCGTGTAGGTGTGATTTATAGGCCCCCAGGACAAATTGAAGAGTTAGATAATCTACTAGTTGAGGAAATAGCTAAAATGACAATCAAGGGGGAAGTTATCATCATGGGTGACTTTAATCTTCCTGATGTGAATTGGAAAACAAAAATAGCTACTTGTGCCAGGAGCACACATATTCTAAACTCCCTACTGGGATTGTCTCTAAAACAAGTCGTTGAGGAGCCAACTCGTAAAGAGGCCATACTAGATTTAGTGTTAACAAATGGAGATTTGGTATCAGATATTACTGTAGGTGAAAGTTTAGGATCCAGTGATTATCAGTTAGTGTGGTTTAATATTTTTTAGACTTTAGAAAAACAGACTTTTCTAAAATTAGAATATGTGTAAAGGAGTCATTATCAGACTGGAGCAATTTAAATGGAGTCCAAAAGAAATGGGATTATTTAAAAGTTGCACTACTGAAGGCAACAGAAAATTGCATTAGGCTTGTCAGTAAAAGCAAAAAATTCAAGAAACCACTGTGGTACTCCGCAGATGTGGCCAAAATAGTAAAAAACAAAACGTTAGCATTTAGTAATTATAAAAAAACCCAGAGTGAGGAAGACAGAATGACCTATAAGATTAGGCAGAAAGAGGCTAAGCAAGTTATAAGAGCTTCCAAATCACACACAGAAGAGAAAATAGCACAGTCAGTAAAAAAGGGGGACAAAACTTTTTTTAGATACATAAATGAGAAAAGAAAAGTAAAACAAGGATTAGTTAGATTAAAAACAAAAGAAGGAAGGTATGTAGATGAGGATAAAGGTCTAGCTGACTGCCTCAATTAATATTTTTGTTCGGTATTTACAGATGAAAATGAAGGAAAGGGACCTCAGTTAAGAAAAAGGATAAATTAGTCATTTATTACACGTGAATTTACAGAGGAAGAGGTTCTATTTCAACTGTCAAAAGTAAAGACAAATAAGTCAATGGGACCTGATGGAATACACCCAAAGCTATTAAAAGAGCTCAGTGGTGTACTAGCAAAACCATTAACAGATTTATTTAACAATCATTGTTAACAGGAGTAGTCCTAGAAGATTGGAAGTTAGCGAATGTTGTGCCCATTCACAAGAAAGGTAATAGGGAGGAGTCGGGCAACTATAGGCCAGTAAGCGGGGTAGTAGTGGGGAAAGTGATGGAAACCATGTTAAAGGATAGGATTGTTGAACATCTAAAAACACATGGATTTCAAGATCAGAGACAACATGGGTTTACTTCAGGGAGATCATGCCAAACTAATCTTATTGACTTTTTTGATTGGGTAACTAAAATTATAGATCAGGGTGGTGCAGTAGACATTGCTTACCTAGATTTCAGTAAGGCCTTTGACACTGTTGCACATAGAAGGCTTATCAATAAACTACAATCTTTGAGTTTGGATTCCAATATTGTTGAATGGGTAAGGCAGTGGCTGAGTGACAGGCAACAGAGGGTTGTAGTCAATGGAGTATATTCGAAGCTTGGCTTGTCACCAGTGGTGTACCTCAGGGATCTGTACATGGACCCATTCTCTTTAATATTTTTATTAGTGTCTTGATGGTAAGGTGTGTCTTTTTGCGGATGATACCAAGATATGTAACAGGGTTGATGTTCCAGGAGGGATAAGCCAAATGGCAAATGATTTAGGTAAACTAGAAAAATGGTCAGAGTTGTGGCAACTGACATTTAATGTGGATAAGTGCAAGATAATGCATCTTGGACGTAAAAACCCAAGGGCAGAGTACAGAATATTTGATAGACTCCTAACCTCAACATCTGAGGAAAGGGATTTAGGGGTGATTATTTCTGATGACTTAAAGGTAGGCAGACAATGTAATAGAGCAGCAGGAAATGCTAGCAGAATGCTTGGTTGCATAGGGAGAGGTATTAGCAGTAGAAAGAGGGAAGTGCTCATGCCATTGTACAGAACACTGGTGAGACCTCACTTGGAGTATTGTACGCAGTACTGGAGACCGTATCTACAGAAGGATATTGATACCTTAAAGAGAGTTCAGAGAAGGGTTACTAAACTGGTTCATGGATTGCAGGATAAAACTTACCATGGTATGAAAGATACCAGTTCGCCTATTTTCTCCCAAACGGTTCCAGACGAATGCAGCATCCAAGAAGTTTCTCCCCAGCAAGTAGACAGTTACCCAAACATCAGCCTAGACTAGATGAAGGGTACAACAGGAATGAAATTTAATGGTGCTACACTGGCAAGTCCCTGTCACGGTTCTCACCACGACATCCAGACTGCCAGACGAGGTCCCAGAAGTGCCCAATAAGGGATTTGAACCTGGGTACTTTTTAGTCCTGGGCCTGCTGTTTCTCCTCTGAGCCACCATACAGCCTGAAGTTTGTATCTTGCCTTGTATCCAGCACTGGGGGCTGGATGTTATTCTGTGGCTGTTCCAACATTCTCAGCACACCTGTAGCTGATGGCCTCATTAGCCAGGTATAAAACACTGCCTCTCCCAGAAGGCAGTGTCAGTTCCTTGACTCTGGTGATCGGTTTGCGGTTTCCTGTTCTCCAGTTTGCTCTTGACTCCGGCTTGTGTTTTCATTTATTCTGACTTCTGGCTTCCTCTGACCCTTGGCTTCCCTCGACTATTCTCCTGGTTTATCCGTTCCTATACCGCGACTCGGAATTATCCTGCACAGCCCCCGTGCACCGACTCACAGGCCAGGTGAATTCTTGCCTGACCACCTCGGCCTGTGTTTTCTTGTAAGGGTGAGCATACATCTCTGCCTGCCGGACTCCCAACCCAGGTAAGCCCTGACAGTCCCCATGCAAGGGGCACTCCCACATAGACCTTGTGGGCATCTCCAACACAAAGTTAACAACCAATAACAATATAGTTACAATGTGTGACACTCCCAATAGAAACATATAATCCCTCCTCTCTGCCTGTCAGGTTATTGAGTCAGATACGGTAATAACTCAATTATCTCCAGGCAGAAAAAACAAATTTTAACTTAAAAAGTACCCCAAAACACACAAAGTCCCCATAAATGTTATATACCCTGATAGCCCTGATCTGGGTGACCAACATATCCAAAAATCCCCCAGATCAGTTCACGGGTTTTGGAATTTTATGGAAGTCTCATTTTGACCGACCGCACATGAAATAGTTCCATGAGTTTAGGTTGTGCGGTCGGTCTAGTTCAGAAAGTTTAAAAAACGAACAAATGCACGATTGGTACCCCCTGGCTCAAAGCAGCAATTCTCCCCCTAGTTAGTGGGAATCGACTGTTCTCTTTGAAGTTAATGAGCCAGGTGGTGTGGTCAGTGTTCGGTAGTTACAGCTACCGAACCAATAAAAAAATAAATAAAAAGTCCCGAATAACATGGTGGTTTCATCACATCTCTGAAGTGGAAGTTGCTCTCCCATATTAGCAATATAAATTTTGTCCATATTTGGATGAAAATCATTGGCTAAGAATGTAGCCTATGGATCAGCGCAGCTAGAGGAATGGGACTTGACAAGGCCAGGAGATGGGCATTGTAGGAGTTGTAGTTTTGGCCGAGGTTTCAGGGGCTGGGGCTAGTTGGGCCTATATATAGCGGCCATCTTGTGAAGAGTGGGGAGTGTCAAAGGGAGCAGTGCAGGGTTGACAGGAGGTCGGCATCCCATAGGTGTGCGTGCGGCACAAGAGCCCCTCAGTCAGGCACCATGGCAGAAGGCAGTCAGGTTCCCCAGGCAGGAGGGTGCAGGTGCAGGCGCAGCGCTTCCAGGTCTTCCAGCGTAAGGGGAGGGACTTGAGGTGCAGCTGTTCCAGCCGGGACAGTGAGTGCGGTCGGAGGGAGCGGGTGGCGGATGGGTGGGTTGGGGCTGTACACTGTACCCAGTGAACACTGCACCCAGGTTGTCACATTTTAGCCAGGTATGGGATCCTGCGGCAACCGTGGGGGGGTTGGTGTGGCGATGCCGGTGATAGTCAGTACGAGTGGGCAAGGCGTCGAGGTGGCCTCTGCTGTTGGGGTGGTGACCTCCACAGTGGTCAACGAATTGTAGAAGTTAATGGGGGAGATCCCAGATATATGGCTAGACAGAACGACCATGTGTCCTTTGCGGGCCTATTGGGCTGTCATCTGAAACTGGAGGTGAAGGAGAAGATTTGGCGCAGTGAGTTACTGGAGATTTTTTCCCTCCTTCCATTAGATGAATTCATTGAGCTGAAGGAGGAGGATAAAAAGGACTCCAAGAAGGAGGATGAGGAGAAGAGGCGTTTGGTAAATGGTTGCAGGCCTTTTGCGAGCGTGGTGGGGAGAAGGCGCCGGACCACGCAGGATTCTTTTTGTGGAATCAGGGCCCCGCACCATGTTGTGAGGGTTTTGGCGTCCATTAAAGCTGATCTCGACGTCAGGGATGCCTTTCTGCGTGATTTACATGGGCAGGTTTTCTTTCGGGATCTGGGGTGTCTTCTGAGGAACTTAAACTATTCACCGATGCCTCTGGGAGCGTTGGGTTCGGGGTGTATTTCGCAGGTCGGTGGTGTGCGGAACCATGGCCGGTGACTTGAAAGGAAAGTTCCTGTGATGAAAGTCACTTCGCCACTGTACTAAGGAGAGGACTACTTGCCAACTTTTTACCCTTTGACTATGGCCTCTTTAATTTATTTTGGCTGAGAGACCCTAATTGTGCCTATTGGGACTTTAAACATTGTTTTTTCGAACTCCCGAATAGTCGAAGTGGCCGCCATTCGACATTCAAACACGTGGTGGTGGCCATCTTGTTCGCATGGGCTAAAACTGCAAATAGACTTCAGGGGGACTTAGCCGCGACTGCCCTTGAACTGTTTTCGGCATGAAAACCTTGCGGTTCCCAGTCAGTCCTCCAGCATCTACGGAACTGTTTTGGGCATGAATTCCTGGGTTCGCCTGGGCAAAAATATGACTTCCATAAAATTTCTGAGCCCCTGATCTGATCTGGGAGATTTTTGGATATGATTTTCACCCAGATCATGGCTATCATTAGATATTTATGGGGATATGTTATGTCTTGGGGTACTTTATAAAAATGTGTGTTTTTTCTGCCTGTGGATAATTAAGTTAATGCATTATCTGCCTTAATTATATCACAGGCAGAGGGGAGGGATGTTTTACTGTATGTGTGTACTGTGTCGTACTGTTAATTACTGTTTTTATTGGTTTACGTCCCTTGTGTCCCTGTCCTCCATCAGGTCCAGTGGGTGTGCCTCTGGCCTGAAAAATTGTATAAAAATCCAATCTGTGCCACTAAACTCTCAGACCTTCTTACCCTCAACTCGCAGCCTTGTCTCGTGTTGTAGGGAACTGCTATAAGCACACTGGGGATTGCTATACTCTGTATACTCCCCTGGGTTCTAATCACTAGCTCTTCTAAGTGCTGTTCCTGCATCGCTCTCTGATGGAAGAGAGGTTCACCCACTGGAGCCTGGAGCCTTGTCAAAGGTCCAGGGTGGGTAGGAGATGGCGAAACCCCAACCAAGCTGCGGCATTTCATGGGGCCTGCAGTGCTTATGGTGTCTGGTGTGGTGCTGATGGTCCTTGGTAAGCACTAGGAGCATCGATTCATGGAGGATCCGTCACAGTTCCCTTATAAGGAACCTGGCGTTCCTTGAACTTTTCCCGTTGGTGGTTTCTTTGGCGCTCTGGGGGGAGGTATTGTGGGACAGGAAGGTTATCTTCTTTACGGAAAACATCGCGGTTGTGCATGCCGTTAATCGTTTGTCGGCTTTGTCGGTCGCGGTCGTGTATTTACTTTATCACTTTGTACTCTTATGTATGTCGCTAAATATTGTGTTTCGGGCTCATCACGTGCCCCGGTTGAGGAATGTGGTGGCTGACTCGTTGTCTCGTTTACAACTCGCAGCGCCAGGGGCACAGGAAGAGGATCATGCCTGGCCGGAAGAGATGTGGCGGCTCGGGACGTCTTGCTTGGTGGACTCGTGAGGTGTTTGTTGGCCCCTGGCATGACGGTGGCATATAATAAGGTCTGAACTGCGTGGGAAGAGGCAGTTGGGAGTGCGACGGTTGGGACATCGGTACAAGGTAGGCTGGATACTCTGTTATGGTTTTTGTGTGATTTGTTTGCTCGGCAGGTGTCGCCGGCAGTTGTCGATCGGAACATGTCGGTGTTGGCATTTCTTTCTAAGTTGCAAGGTTGGGAGGATCTCACTAAGGGTTATCAAAGGGGTAAGAAGACATTTGCACTCCTGCAGAGACTGGTTGGGGCCCTTTCGGGGGTGTGTTTGTTGCAATATGGAGAGGTGTTGTTTTCCGTGGCTTTTGTGTGGGCATTTTATTGGGGCTTTTCGGAATGCGAAAATCGTAAATAATAACCGGTCTGGGGTAGGTGAGATTCAAAGTTCTGATGTGGAGATGGGGTTCATTGGTGTGGTTGGGTTTTCGGGGTTTTGGTTGGGGGGGATTTTCCAGAGGATATTGACTGGGGTGGTCCCGGACGTGCTACTGATTCACGCGGGAGGTAATGACTTGGGGCTGGTTCCCCAGCAGATGGATGAAGAGGGATATTGATCGCTTATGGGAGTTGGTTCCAGGTTTGGTGGTGGTATGGTCTGAGATGGTTCCCCGTTTTCACTGGCGGCATGCTAGGGATTCTGTTGCGGTGGGGCGTTGTCGTTGCAAAGTTAATAGGACTATGGCTGTGTTTATTAGAAGTATTGAGGGCATATCGCTCAGGCATAGGGAATTAGAAGGTATGCTTTATGGGTATTTCAGGAGGGATGGTGTCCACCTTTCAGAGGTGGGATACGATTTGCTTAATTTAGGTTTTCAGGAAGGCATCCAGAGGGCCCTATTTTGGTGTGGCGGGGGCGCTCAGGAGCTTTAGGTAGTGAAGTCCTGAGCTGTGGTGGGAAAGGGCCAGGTTAAATTTAGGGGTGCAGTAAGTAGGAAATGGGCATGGCTAGGTTAGGGTGGTTTATGCTGTAATGTCACACTTGGTTGGTAGGTTCGAGCCCGTCGGTGACTTAGAACCTGGGGGTGTAGGGGTGCCTTGTTACAGCCCTACCGTTAAGCAATTGTAATCGGGGCCATTGGGATGGACAGATTATGTGTTATATGTTAATTACATTGTTATGTATTCTTACTTGTATTGGGTCATTGCTGGGGGATATTACCTATACGGAGATTACAGTTTAAATGTTTTGTTGGTCAGTAATGACCCTATTTGATTTATTTATATATTTATTAATAAAACTGTGGACTAAAAATTTCCAACAGTATAAACTTGTGTCTGTGTCTTGTTGGGTTATGGGTATATATGGGTTTAACCACTATGCCGGTTTACTGACTGTGCACTCGTCATGTCTGATGATAGTCACATACAATGCATTTGACCCAAATACAGATGGAATCGATACATTTATTTAATATCTCAATATGGCATAATTTCAACCACACATTTGTTTCTCAAGTTTTTATTAAAGGAACACTCTGGGTATCATAACAACTTCATTCAAATTAAGTTGTTATGTGTCAAGAGTGTTCCTTTAAACCTAATCCAAGGCAGAATGTATTTTGGAGTGTTCCCTCAGAGCAAAGTGCAGTTTAGAAATTAACAGCTTCTTACCTTGAGCTTCTCACTAGTAAAAGATATACACAATGTATAATTTGACCAGGTTCGGTTACTTTCGGGATGTTGAAACCAATTTCCATTTTCATCACAGTATTTTGATGCTTTTTCTGTAAAATAAATTAATATTATGAATAAGTAAAAATAACCTTCAGCTTCTACATATAAAACACAATGCAACACATACAAATTTCAAGTGACTGTTGCTGTCTTATTAAACTGTAGGGAGATTGAATTCATTGCTTACATATAATGAAATGAAAAAGTTAACGTTGCAAGAATGGGGATTTACAAATTAGACATGGCTCGCCGATGCAAAATTCTGTTACTAATGTCACTGATCATGGGGGCAATCTCATAACTGCAATGGATTTTTCAAATTATTAGCATTTATATAGTGCCAACATATTCTGCAGAGCTTTACAATTACAGAAAGGGGATATTTGAAGGCGAAGAAGGCCCAGCTCAAAAGAGCTTGCAATCTATGAGGATTTGAGGTAGTCAGATATATTATTAGGTGCCTTACCCAATGAAACTTGGGCAAGGTAGTGGTAAGGGGGTCTGACCTGGATTTCAATTTGGATCTCCCAAATGTCAGCAGATGCAGTTATAAGCAGGGTTGACAACCGCCGGGCCCCACGTGTAGTGGTGGAACTGCTGCCGGTGCAGCTGCACCGGGGCGCGCTCGCTGATAGGGCCCATCTGCTGGCCCAAGCATTTAGGGCCACCCTCAGGGCCCTATATTTTCAGGGGCCCCGTCAGTGCTGAAGCCATGTAATAGCGCGACCGGGCCCCTTTAAAAAAAAAAATGCAACCGCAAGTAGTACTGGGAGGAAGTGACCGCCGGTAACTTCCTCCCAGCTCCCTCCGCGCAGGAGGGAAGCTAGACAGGCCGCGAGGAGGGTAGAGGCAGCCCACTCCCATCAGCCCCAGCCACCCTCCTGCAAAGAAAAGGTAAGAAACAGGAGGTTGGCTGGAAAAATGAGCTGTGTATGTATGTCAGTATGCATGCATGCATGTATGTATGTGTGTGAATGTATGTATATGTATGTATATGTATGTGTATGTATGTGTATGTATATGTCTCTGTCTGTGCGTGTATTATGTATGTATGTATGTATGTAGGTCAGTATGCATGTATGTGTGTGTATGTCAGTATGTATGTCTGTGTATGTATGTATGTGTGTGTCTATGTATGTCCTTATGCATGTATGTGTCTTTATGTATGTTCGTATGTGTCTGTGTGTCATTACGTATGTCTTTGTGTCTGTACATGTCTCTGTATCTGTATATGTCTGTGTATCTGTTTCAGTATGTGTGTGTGTGTGTGTATGTCTGTTTAGTATATGTCTGTTATTATATATGTGTGTATGTGTATTATATCCCTATATGGTTTTTGGAAGTATTTATCCAATTGCTGTGTAAACATATGTATTGACTCTGATAAAACCACCTCTTCAGGCAGATAATTCCATATTCTTATAGTTCTTACTGTAAAAAAAACTTTTCTTTGCCTTAGATTAACTCTCCTTTCTTTTAGCTTAAATGCGTGACCTCGTGTCCTATGTACAGCCCTGTTTATGAATAGATTTCCAAATCATGTTTTTTACAGGCCCTGACTATATTTGTATAATGTTATCATTTCCCCTCTGAGGCGCCCTTTTTGCAAACGAAAGAGATTTACATTTTTAAACTTTTCTTTATAACTAAAATGCTCCATTCCTTTTATCAATTTTGTAGCTCGTATTTGCACTTTTTCTAGTGCCATAAAATCCTTCTTTAGAACAGGTGGTCAAAATTGCACAGCATATTCAAGGTGCGGTCTTACCAGTGATTTATATAGAGGCAAAATTATATTTTCATCCTGAGAATGTATGCCCCTATTTATACATGACAAAACCTTACTGGCCTTAGCAACTGCATTTGCATATTGCTGCCTAATTTGTTGTCTATAACAATTCTGAAATCCTTCTCATGTGTGGTTCCCCTAATTCACTACAATTTAGGGTGTAAGTTGTTTGTGTATTCTTCACCCCAAAGTGTATAACTTTGCATTTGTCTACATTAAATTTCATCTGCCATTTTAGTGACCAGTTCCCCAAACTATCTAAATCCCTGTGTAGCAAAGCAATATCCTGCTCACATTTTATTACTTTACAAAGTTTTGTGTCATCTGCAAACACTAAAACATGATTTTCAATGCATATTTCAAGATCATTTATAAATATGTTAAATAGAAGCGGTCCCAAAACAGAACCCTGAGGGACACCACTTTTGTCCAGCTTAAAAATTTACCATTAATGACAACTCATTGTACTTTATCCTTAAGCCAATTTTCTACCCAAGAGCAAGAATATTCATCTAGACCAATTTCTTTTAGTTTGAAGACTAAACTATTGTGAGGAACCGTATCAAATGCCTTGGCAAAATCCAAGTAGATCACATCCACTGCAACACCCTGATCTATACTTCTCCTTACTTCTTCGTAGAATGCAATTAGGTTAGTTTGACATGACCAATGTTTCATAAAACCATGCCGACTATTGCTCATAACAAAGTTCTTCCCAATGAATTCCTGAATATTATCCCTTAACAGCCCTTCAAATATTTTCCCAGTCACAGAACTTAAGCTCACAGGTCTATAATTTCCAGACAAGGATTTTGAAGCCTTTTAAAATATAGGAACGACGTCTGCCTTCCTCCAATCCTCCGGTACAATACCTGAAACAAAAGAATCTTGAAAGATTAAATACAGAGGTTCACTTATTTCCCCACTTAGCTGCTTAAGTACTCGTGGGTGAAAACCATCAGGCCCCGGAGCTTTATTTACATAAATTTTCTTTAACTGCTATAGCAACTTATCTCGAGTCATCCAATCACAAGTTATCTGCAAATTTTTTGCAGCAATCATTTGCATATCTCTTTCCATAGGATCCTCATTAATATATACTGAAGAAAAATTGTTATTTAAAATGTCTGCCTTTACCTGGTCTTCATTAACTAACAGACCCATCTGTTTCCAGTGTACCTACACTTTCATTTTTTTTTTTAGAATGGATGTACTTGAAAAAATGTTGGGGGTTGGTTTTGGATTCTTTGGCTATCAATTTCTCATTTTCTAGTTTAGTCACTTTAATTGCCTTTTTGCAAGCATTATACCTCTGATTTGTCCGATTTAAATGCCCTTTTCTTATTTTTAATCTCTTGTTTTGCTTCTCTACTAAGCCATATTGGTTTCAATTTGTTTATTTGATATTTATTACCCAATGGTACATACGGAGAAATATACCTTTCTAATATTTGTTTGAAGAGTTTCCATTTATACTCAGTGGTTTTTTTTTTTTACTAAGGAGTTTATGCCAGTATATATGTTGTAGCGCTGCCCAAGTCTTATTGAAATTGGCTTTTACAAAATTGAAAATTTTAGTATACCCCACATGCTTTTGCTTTTTTAAGTTTATTAAAAACATAACCATATTGTGATCACTATTTCCCAAATGCTCCCCTACTTGAATGTTGGTCAAAAGATCAACATTGATTGTTATACCGAGATCCAGACAAGTATCCTTTCTAGTAGGTGCTTGTACCAGTTGTGACATGAAGGTGTCAAGAAGGGGAGTACCTGGAAAAATGTGATCACAATATGGTGTCTTTGAGATACATTTTGAAAAGCAAAAGCACATGGGGTATACTAAAACATATAATTTAAAAAAAATGGTACATTTCAATAAGATAAGGGCACTTTTACAACATACTAACTGGCATAAACTCCTTAGTGAAAAAACACTGAGGATAAATTGTATATCTCAGTATTTACCACTGGGTAACACATATACAAGAAACAAATTTTAACCAAAGTGGCTTAGTGGGAAAGTAAATCAAGAGGTTAAAAATAAGAAATGGACATTTAAAACATTAATATTGGGCAAATTAGAGGCATACTATATAAGATATAAGCAAGCTAATGATGCGTGCAAAAAGGCAATTAGAGTGGCAAAACTAGAAAATGAGAAATTGATAGCCAAAGAGAAAAAACAACCTCAAATATTTTTTAAATGCATACATTTAAAGAAAAACAAAAAAATGAAAGTGTAGGTACACTGAAAAGGCAGAAATTGTAAATAACAAATTTTCCTAAGTATAGTAAGCTGGATCCTATGGCAAGAGATGTGCAAATGATTGCTGCAAAAAATTGTGATTGGATGACTCAAGACAATGTGGTACAGCAGCTAGGGATGTGCATGGGCAAAAAATTTGGTTTGGTTCGGCAATTCGGCAATTTGGCACTTCGGTTCGGCACTTGTGAAATTCCAGACTTCGGCAATTCGGCACTTCGGCAATTTGTCACTTTTGTTCGGTTCGGCACTTCCGATATTCGGGACTTTGGCAATTTGGGAATTTGGGACCTCAGCACTTCAGGACTTTGGCATTTTGGAAATTCGGGACTTCGGCAATTCCCTAACCCTACCTCTATCCCTAACCCTACCCCTTACCCTACCCCTAACCATACTCCTAATCCTAATACTACCCCTACCCCCAACCCTAACACTACTGTAGGGTCAGGGGTAGGGTTCGGGTTACAGGACCATTATAGTGCCAGGAAAACATACTCATTTTCCTGGCACTATAGTGCCCTGAAGGTGCCCCCACCCTCAGGGTCCCACTTCCGTGGCGCTGAGGGGGGAGGAAGGGGTTTATCCCTTACCTTTTTTCCAGTGCCGGGCTCCCTTGGCGCTGGGACTCTGCTCCCTCTTCTGACGTCCCTGGCTGAATGCGCATGGAGTCTTCTCACTGTGATTTTCACAGTGAGAAGCGCGGAAGCGCCTCTAGCAGCTGTCAATAAGACATCCACTAGAGGCTGGAGTAACCCATTTGTAAACATAGCAGTTTCTCTGAAACTGCTATGTTTACAGCAAAAAAGGGTTAAACCTAGCTGGACCTGGCACCCAGACCACTTTATTAAGCTGAAGTGGTCTGGGTGCCTATAATGGTCCTTTAACCCCTTAAGGACCAAACTTCTGGAATAAAAGGGAATCGTGACATGTCACACATGTCATGTGTCTTTAAGGGGTTAAGGGTAGGGTTAGGGGTAGAGAAAGGTGGGGGTTAGGGCTAGGGTTAAGAGTAGGGTTAGATTCCTGTCATCCTTTCCTTAATTTTCCCTCCCTCTCCTGTTTTGAAACTTTTCAGAAGTCTGAAGCACTTGCGAAATTCGGCACTTTGACAATTCGGTTTGGTCCGGCACTTCGGCACTTACGAAATTCGGCAATTCGGCACTTCGGCTATTCGGCACTTCGGCTATTCGGACATTCTGAAGTATTCAATTGTCCAAATTGTAAATGTATATAAAGCTTCTGGGCCCGATGTTATTCACCCATTAGTACTTAAGGAGCTAAATGTGGAAATAAGCAAACTTTTTTTTTTAAACGTTCAAGATTATTTTCTTTCAGGAATTATAACTAAAGATTGGAGGAAAGCAGATGTGGTTCGCATATTCAAATAAGGTTCAAGATCTTTGCCTGTGAAATTAACTTCTGTGACTGGGAAAGTATTTAAAGGGCTAATATTCAGGAATTTATTTGAAAGAGCAGTGTTATTAGCAACATTCCGCATGGTTATATGAAACATAGGTCATGGCAAACTAACTTAATTGTATTCTACAAAGAAGTAGGTAGAAGTATCAAGTTGTTACAGTGGATGTGATCTACTTGGGCGTTTAAAATGGTTCCTCACACTAAATTAGTGTTCAAACTAAAATAACTTGGTCTAGATGAAAATGTTCTTGGGTAGAACATTGGCTTAAGATAGAGTACAGAAAATTATCATTAATGGTAAATTGTTAAGCTGGACACAAGTGGTAAGTGGTGTCCCTTAGGGTTCTGTCCTGGGACCACTTCTATTTAAGATATTTGTAAATGATCTTGAAATAGTCATTGAAAGCCATGTTTCAGTGTTTGTAGATGACACAAAACTCTGTAAATTATTACAATGTGAGCGGGATATTGTTTTGCTGCGGAGAGATTTAGATAGACTGGGGTACTAGGCACTAAAATGGCAGATGAAATTTAATGTAGAAAAATGGTATGCACTTTGTGGTAAATAATGCACAAGCAACTTGCACCCTAAATGGTAGTGAATTAGTAATAACAACACATTAGAAGGATTTGGGAATTGTTATAGACACCAAACTAGGCAACAATATACAATGTCAATTGGCAGTTGCTATGGCCAATACGGCATTGGTGTGTATAAATAGGGGCATTTATTTTACCTTTTTATAAATCATTGGTTAGATAAAACTTTGAATATGCTGTGCAGTTTTTGGCACCTGTTCTAAAAAAGGTATTATGGCACTAGAAAAAGTAACACTTTGAATATGCTGTAAAGCTTTTGGCACCTGTTCAATAAAAGGTATTATGGCACTAGAAAAAGTGCAGAATCGGGTTACGAAATTGATAAAAGTAATGGAGCATATTAGTTATGAAGAAAGGTTAACAGAGTTAAATAAGTTTAGTTTGGAAAAACAGAACCTCAGAGAAGATATGATACCATTATCCAAATATATTCTGGGCCAATACAAACCATTGTCTGGAAATCTATTCATAAATAGGACTTTACATAGGACATGATGTCATGCATTTAGTCTAGAAGAAAGGATAATTTGTCTAAGGAAAAGGAAAGGACAATAAGGATGTGGAATTCTCTGCCTGAAAAGGTGGTTTCATCAGAGTCTATACATATGCTTAAACAACAATTGGATAAATACTTCAAAAAACATAAATACAGGGAAATAATGTTTAATTATTGGGTAATAGCTTTGTGATCCAAGGAGATATTTGACGGCCATTCGGGGCAGTCATAGTTTGTTGCAAATTGGAAGCGCTTCAGACTGAGGTTTTTGTCTTCTTTTGGATCAAAGTAAAAACAAAAGCGAGAGGCTGAACTTGATGGACGCATGTCTCTTTTTAGCTAGGTAACTATGTACCGAAACAACAATGTGACTATTATTATATTTATTTTGTATTTAATTTAGTTTAAAAAAATAAATAACTTATATACTAAACTGCATCACCCCCATAATGCAAATAAAGTAATAGGTGCTGGATTCACTCTACAAGGATTCACTCTACACATACAAAAATATAAATACATAAAAAAGGAAGAAGGAATCTGAAAACAAAAATAGCAAAATTAAAAAAAATATATTAATGAAATATTCATTTTTTTAAAATCATAGTCCTTTCAGGTTTTTTCCAATTCAAAAACTTTTTGAAAACCAAAAACAAATAATAAAAGATACTTTACTATATGTATCCGGTAGGGGATACCAATGTGGGTGAAATTATAGTAAAAGGTAATTAAACAAACAGTAATACTCAAAAAACAGTATAAGGTATAATCAAGCAATCCTTATAACACATACGCTTTTCAGACTGCTTCGCTCCTTCAAAAGGGTTTGAAGAACTGAAGGAGTCTGCACACATAGCCGCTTGGGTACCTACACCTGATGCTGTTAGGAAGCCTTGATGATAGGTGCCTTTTGCCTGCAGAATATCGCCAATTTTGATGCATTGAAACTATGCAGACTTTGATTCCTTCTAACTACACACCTCTCTCTGTCGCACACAGGTTAAAACCAAAAGTCTCCATTAATGTCGTAGAAAGATCGGTGAGATTTACCCTGTTCACTTTATATATATATATATATATATATATATATATATATATATATTTTTTTTATTTTTTTTTTTGTATTTACATTTTTCTATATTTGGTTAAACGCTCCATGGATAAGCCGACTCTGGACTTTACATTGTTATCATGAATCCTGTTTTGTTTTTGTTTTTTTGCATGTTTGGCTTTTCTCGATGTTTGTTTTCTTTTCTCTAATGTATTACAAGAAGACTGCTTTCCTAAGTATCTGCTTATTGATGGGCAATTGCACGCAAGACATCCCAGAGAAGTTTTTTTTTTTTAAACGAAAAAATGCTAACTCTTTTAGAGAGCGTGAGGTATTTAGTTGCTGAGGCCATCTCCTATACAGTACCTTTAATAATATATTTTTTAATTTTCTATTGCTTAAATTCTGAAAAGCTTATAAGGATTGCAGGATTATACTTTATACTGCTGATCAAACTCGCATAACAACATAGGTGATACAAAGTGTCCTGTCTGTGGCCATGCCTCCTCCTATTAGGCTCTGCCTTAAATTTTCAAGGGCAGTTTTTCTTTTTTTAATTCAAATTTTATTGTGCAAATAAGACATTACAGGCAGGGGGAAGGTCACAAGTAGATCAAAACTGCACATTATATGTAAGCAAGTTGTTGCAAAGTGGATATAAAAAAACATTGTAGAAAATACACAATGGCTGCCCAAAACAAGTGAAAACATAACAATTTGAGAGAACATCTGAGCATTCAATCGACATACTAGATAAAATAACTATATTAATTCAGAAAGGAGTGAAAAAACACTAGCCAGGTATACAGCCATATAAGAACATGATCCAATTCCCATTCTGGGAATAAGCTCCTGGGCAAATGTCAAAATAAAAGTCATACCATTGGTAGTTGCCAAATTAGCGAGTTCTAAGCTCAAGTCCAAGTTTTAGACTGAGCCAACACCCCGTCCACGCCAATTTTTATCCCCAGCCAGAATTTTGTGTAAAATATCCCGATATCCAGAACACACACAGTCACTTTTTCTGATTTCAATCCACAGTTGTATATACATAGCCTTTTCATTTATTTGTACAAGTCAATTTATTTTTTTCAGTCATTCTTTATAAAACTGGGAATGTGAAACATATGAAATAATTTACAAAAAATTATAGATTGATCAGAAGAAAAATACTGTCTGAATATGAGAGCAGATATTTATTTTGCATTTATAGAAATACATTATGTCAGTGTAAAATATCTAGACTGGCTTAATGGAGCATGTAAAACCAATACATTACAACTGTGCCAATGATATGTTTATATGCTCAACTTCAGATACAGCGTAATGAGTCATATATTATGTAACCATTGGGTTTAATGTCAAATGAAATAAAAAAGCAAATTAGGGGGATTCTGAGCAAAAACAAAACCCTCTGATTATAGTTTTGGAATACACATTTGTTATAAATCGAAATAATGAAGATTATATACATATACTTACTGTCATTTGAGTAGATCGATTTCTTTTTCTTTTATGTTTTAAATTGAGAATAAAAAACTAAAAAAATACAAAAACTGAAAGTATATATTTTGTCAGATCATTTAACAGTAAGATGAACGCTGAACTGTTCAAAGTATTTGTTACAAATGACGGCTTATTTTCCCCAATGCATTAACTTGACATGACCCGGCCTCATTATTATTTAAATAAGATATGTAAATGTGTATGCACGGATCACTTTGAATACAAAAGGTCATCATCTATAAAGAACTAGGTTTAATAAATGAACCTTCTCTGAAGTCTGTTTAGGCAGAGTTAGGACATTCTTTATAAGATGCAATGCAGCAATTCCTGCCCAAAAAAATGAATAATCAGTTTCTCATTGCAATGGAGGAAAGCACTGTCTGGAATGCGTAATGTGGGCAAAGGTGACAGGTTATTTTTATTCTATCAAATGGACTAATACATTTATACAGGTTTAGGTTTTCTTAGGGTTGAAATGCTGATTGGCTAAGAGCTGACTCATAACGTTATTCATTTCACCTGTCACTGGTTTTAATGTTGTGGCTGATCGGTGTATATTTATTTAAAATTGGTTATACACATTTCCAATAAAAGATAAAATATAAAATCCTCAGTTTATATAACAATATTTTACTATTTATTTTTTATTTTTTTATGTTTTATTTTTGTAGAGCTTCAGTTGTATCCCCGTTGTATATATTGTGTACTATTAGACATTATTCTTTGCATTCTGGTGGTAATTTTAGGAAGCTGCATTCCGAGGTATGCAATCAATTTTCTAGTATTTGTTATTTATTTATGTACTGTATGTGGCAAAGTGTGTTATTAACAGTTCTATATTTATAAGATGTATTTATAATGTAAGGTGGATGAATAGATGAAACACTAAAACCATGTCAATTCACATAATTGAATTTTAGGTATTCCCATCATCAATATGTATTAGGTATTCTAGGTATGTCAAAAAAATCAATATATTAAATTCTGTTTTTCTCCATTTTTATGTTATGCATGCTATGTTTTTAAATAAATGTTATGCTCAATGTTTAAAATAAAAATAATATGGCGGTGAAATGGATTAATAATTTATTTCATGTACAACAATGGCAAGCGCATGCAAATGTCTTTTTATTAAAAGCTGAATACAATTGTATTGGTAACATCCAAAATGCATATCGAACCCTGTCAAAGTCAAACCAAAATACGGTTAGATGGAGATACATTTATTACAACCATATGACTATACTCTGAAAGGCAAGTGGTGAAGCCTCGGACTCTACATTCTCTTGCATTTTCTAGTTGGTGAGTTATTATTCCTAAACAAGCTTGTCTGCCAGCAAACTGTATATTTTCTTTTTTTGTGTTGGTATATGAACTGATGCTGCTTGCCTATTAAGATGTGGGCATTACTATTACGATTTATTACTTCTCAATGAAATAGATCATAATTCTGAAATGCATTTTTGCTAGTTGCTTTGCCAGCATTGTCAATCTACCTTAATTTATTTTGACACTTAGCTTTTGATTTGACTCTGCTCCCTAATAATTATTTGCAGTTTCAGCATCCATTTACTAATCTTCTGATGTGTCATTACATACTTGATTTGTGTGAATGTAATTGGACGTTTCCTTTTATATAATAATGCTCAAGGTGAAGCGTGACATAAATATTCTCCCCTTGAACATCTTCATCCCTGTCTGTTAACATAAACACAGCATTCTTATGACAAACACAAAGGCATTCTCAATGATATACGCTCAACACATTTTAGCCCTACAAAAAAAGTTAATAAATATAAACTATAAACATTTTTGAGTATGCTTCAGATTTTAATTATTTACACAAATAGGGATAAATATTACTGAATCTGTGACAGGTCTAGATTTATTTTTTAAATTTTCAAAATACTAAATATGATCAAATCCAAGTCACATTAAATGGCCGTAGATACGAAGTGAAGTTGTTCCTCCTATAGGAACGATAATGCACCATAAAATAGATATCCTTAGGCTTGAGAGAGCAATTTTAGAAATTGCTCTAAAGATAGACATTTAATTTACTATGTTATTTCAAGGAACGCATGTACTGCAGATGGTAAGTTGCCTATCATTATAAAAGTACATGATGACTGTGAAAGCCCTTATATTATTTAGCAAAACCTGTCTCAACATAGCAGTAAGGCCCAGGCAGATGTATTTTGGCTCGATGCTAAACAATTTTTCATCTGCATTTTTCCAGACATCATCCCTAAACTACCCCCTAAACTACCCCTCCTATGTATTTTCTCTGAACCTGTTTCTCTATCAATAAATTTAAGCTTTGCATTTCTGAGCACCCTGAAACACGATGAGGTATATTTCCAAAATCGTATTGGCTCTGCCCAGTTACCTCCTTTGTTGGTCCAAAGCTTAAATCAGGAAGCTCGGACTGGCTGAGAGCATCTGCTTAATCTCTCAGCATATCACTGAGTGGAAGTTACATATTTTTTTTTTCACTCAGTTTTATGAATGGGGAGCTAGTGTTAAGCTGGGAGCATTAGCTGAAGCTCTGAGCCTGTCAACAGTACTCAGTCTGAGGCTTCCTGATTGAAGCCTTGGATTACCAAAGGAATAAGCTGGGCAGAACGATCAGGCGCCATCTTTGAAATTTTGGGTTTGAACCATTTCTTAACGCTTTAACCCTTTAAGGTAAGATGGTGCATGTGACTTCTTCACATCATAACCACATTCTGCAAAAAAGAACACGCTGCCCAGACCACTTAATTGAGATTAAGTTGTTATGGTGCCCAGAGTGTCACTTTAAGAGTGGTAAAACATCATAAAAGTTGGCATGTTAAAACAGCTGAGGCTACCTTTCAGCTACCCCTTAAAAAAGGAGGTATAGATAGCTACAATATTATTGGTTCAGCACTACAGTATAAAATTCAAGGTCCTCTAGTGCCATCACAGGTTTATTATTTGGTGCTCCATGGAGATATCAGAGACCAAGCCCCCATAAGACAAAGTGTGAGTGCCTCATTGGCTGAGCTCATGCTTTGCAAACTGCACTGAGGAAGTTATCAGCTCCCTGTGCAATCTGTCTAGTCTGCTGTACGTTGTACAGGAGCAGACGCACCCCTTTAGCAGGGAAGTCTAATTCTATGGATAGTCAGCCTGGTGTGCTGTCATACTAGGCTGACATGCCCTTTCCTTTTTTTGAATAGGCCCACCACATTCCTGTTCTTTACATCTCACTGTTGAAAGTATGTATGTATGTAACAATACATTTAAAAGGTAATTGAAGGCTGGAATTACACCCCCTCCACCATGAGAAAATCATGACAGTAGCATATGTTGCATATAACGTAACAAGGCAATAACTTTATCCAACAATGCACTGTGTACATTCAGCATTCAAGGCAGGAGGTACCTATCCCTTTCCTCTTTGAATGCCCAGTCAGAGGCCTAGATTATTTTCTTGTGCCATTTTTTAGTGTTTACTCTGCAATTCAGGTTGTTTATTTAGTGAATATGAAAGTGAAGTGAAATTATCTTTTTTCCATTTTGATGGTCAAACCTAAGATTGGTGAAATAATTATTATTATAGTATTTGTTTACTTATTTATTTTTAATATTTTGGCATCACAGCACTGTTAAGTATTAGTGTGCAGTGGTGTGTGTAAGGACATTACTATGAGGTATCAAAGGGCTCAGGGAACCTTAGCCAATTTTGGGGAGTTCTTATGGTGCCAGGACACTGAGTATCTTTTATTTATTTTTATTTATTTTTTTTGGCAACTTTCAAAAACTTTTAAACTCATAGGTTTAAATGCGAAGAACAATACATTATGAATATGAGACCAAACTCTACCAAATACAATTAAGTTGTGTTGGTACCCCAAGTGTTCCTTTAATCAGTATTTGTCAGAGTTAGAGCACCTATAGCATCTTGTAAACAGTTTAATGTTATAGTGTCAATCAATAACATGTCTTTCTCCCTGGAAGTGTATATACACTGAACAAAATTATAAATGCAACACTTTTGTTCTTGCCCCCATTTTTGAGCTGAGCTGAGCTGAACTCAGAGATCTAAGCCTTAGGCTGGCCACAATAAAAGGTCACTCTGAAATGTGCAGTGCGATGAACAATATTTGAGAGAAATAGGCCTTTTATGTGCATAGAAAAAGTCTTAGATCTTTGAGTTCAGCTCATGAAAAATGGGGGCAAAAACAAAAGTGTTGCATTTATAATTTTGTTCAGTGTATTTTTCGATAACTATAGGGATATCTAATATTGTGACTGTTTCAATGGCAAATATTTATAGGTTTGCAGCACATCAAAGATGAGCACAGTTTTGTTGAAATAAATTGGAGCATATGTTGTTAGAGCTGGGGGGTGTAATGAAGAAAGGCTGAGTTGTGTTGACATTGTCATAAATTTTCTCAGCTGTATTGAAAACATGTTTAGCTATTTACTTAAGGCAATCTATTCACTAGACAAGGCGAGTTGGTTGCAAAGTTACCT
Organism: Pelobates fuscus; assembly: GCF_036172605.1. Classification (NCBI taxonomy): domain Eukaryota; kingdom Metazoa; phylum Chordata; class Amphibia; order Anura; family Pelobatidae; genus Pelobates; species Pelobates fuscus. Next base: position 301,515,783 of record NC_086320.1, read on the forward strand.
ATTGAAATTAACAGTGTTCATATTGCTGTCAGGTTACACACTGAGGATTGGGTATGTATCTGACTCCTGACACTGTCAGGTCAGTTCAAGTTGGATAACTTACTTAACAAAGAAGCATCCTATGATCCTTAACATTATAGGGAGAAATAAAATACACAGATGTTTCTTACAGTCCTTTCTCCTTCATCCTTTCACGGTCATGGTTGGTTAATAAAATATATAGAAGGTCTTCTGGAATTTCTATTATCCGAAGGGAAACCAGCCCCATTCCTACACTTCGGGTGCATTAGAATGCATGCTAATGAATACAGTTTCTCCCATTCTTGCCATATTCTCCTATGCAGTGATATGTAATTGGCTAAAGTGGGTTCCAAATCCCTCGCCGAATAAATGTGTCAACCCACACACAACATGTGGATACTACCCTCTAAATGTCTAAGTATCTTACATTAATTTCCTATTGATGGTTCACTGCCTTGGCTCTTGACTTAGGAGTTTAGGCCTTGATTTAATAAAATGTTTTAAAATATTCAATACTGTTAGGAAGCTTTTCTAAATTAGTTATTTACAGAAGTCGCCATTAAACTCTATAGGATGTCTATTGAGACATCTGCTGCATCTGCTCCCACTGGCACAAGTTGCTCACCCAAGTCAGTGTTAGCATTATCACCACCACTACCACCTACACCAATACCATCGACATTGACATTGTAAGTGCTAGTGTGCAGGCTAGTGTTGTGACAATTTCCACTGCTACTAATGCATATCCACCTGTATCTGCAGCAGACACAAGCCAAAGGTTTGTGTTTACTGTATTGCATCAGAGAAGTAAAGTTTGCGATAACATTGAGTTCCTCCAAGAAGTCCAACTTACAAGGAATTGAGTAGGGGGTGAGCGAAGCATCTTCTCATTAGTGATGGTATGAAGTAACAGCTGCAAAGACATCAAAAGTCTGTAATACTTAGCGAAGAAGCAGAACATAAAAGAACTAGGGAAGGCAGCAGGTCCACTGGTGCTGAATCTGATTCTACTAGGGATGTGCATGGGCCAAAAATTCAGGACTTTGGCACTTTAGACATTTGAAAGCATCCCTCTCTTGCCACCACAACCACTTACACATCTGCAGGGCTCCCTAAACCTAACCCTAACCCCTACCATAACCACCACAACCACTTACACATCTAGGGGTAGGGTTATGGGTAAAGTTAGGGGTAGGGTAAGGGTTAGGGGTAGGGTAAGGGTTAGGGGTAGGGTTAGGTGCCCGGAATGCCACCACAACCACTTGCACATCTATAGGGCTCCCAGTGTCAGGAATTAGCTTATTGGTCTAGATTCCTATCATCATTCACGTAATTTTCCATCCCTCTCTTGTTTTGCCGCTTTTCAGTAATCCGAAGCAATTCAGCAATTCGTCTCGGTAATCGAAATTTGGCACTTTGGAAATTCGGCAATTCGGAAGCGTCTGAATTGCCGAAATTCGGCTGAATTTACATTCGGAATGAAACTAATTACACATGTCTAGATTCTACGCAGCTGTCCCAATCTACCACCAACCCTATCTCCTGAATAGTGTTAGTAGTCAACAGTGGCAGATTGGACAAGAGCTGTCACACCACTGATCGTCCATGGAGTTAAATAAATAAACAGAAAAAAATAAACAATTCTAACTGCTACTGCCAATGCTACTTACACTGAGTTTGATTCACTGTTTTAGACGTGTCTTACTGATTTGTGCTTTATTTTGCTTCTAGTAAGAGAAGGATTTATTTTGCAGTGTACGTTTATTCCTCTATTGGTTCTTTGGAGATTGCAAGCTTCTTCCCTCAGTAACATACTAAGTGTGTGGCTGTAGTTTACAGGGTGTGACAGGTCTTTTTTTAACTCTTTGTAGAAAAAAATAAAGTTTTCTACAATGTGGTAATGTTGGTCATCCCAGGTAGGTGGTAAGTAGTATAGGTAGCGGGCACTGCCCCTCTCTTTTAAGTAAATGACTCCTGCTGTTAAGCCACTGTGTTTTTTTTTTTTTTTTTTTAACTGAAGGCCAGTTACTGGATGTGTGGGAAAGGGTTCTTCTTTTAATGGTGAAAGGGATGAGTGGGCGGTCATTTGACACTGACCTTTTCCTTTCATTCTTAGATATATCCCTTTTTTCAAAGTAAATGACTCATACTCTGCATTTTGAATTAATAAGTTAGCAAAAGAAAAACATTACTGTCAATCATTCTATCACTTCCATTTTTTTATCTATATATAAAATCTAATTTTGGTAACTCAGAATCAACTTTTGCTAAAATGGCTAATATTGCATAGCCATTAGGTCAGGCAATATTGTAGCCATTTTTTGTATGTCAGCACAGTCATATGGCTCTTTTTCCTTCTGTTTCAGTTTATGAATGGTTTTCCTGAATTTGTTTCAGTACCAAAATTAATCCCATGTGAATTTTTTTTTTTTTTTGCCAAAGTTTACTCCAATCCCAGTTACCTGCCCATTAGCCACTACCCATTCGTTCAGCAGAGTGCCTAGACTCGAACAAGTATGCCACCTAGTATCCAAACGCCCAGTCTATTACACAACGGCTTTACCTACCATCCTTCTGCAAATTGTATTACCCCACTGCCAAGACACCAAATATATTATAATTATAACACCAATGATTAGTCAATTATTGATAATACTATAGTTCCACATTGCTCCATTTATTAAAATACTGCATAGACTACCTCTGCACCTTCCAGTCTTTTACCCTATTGTCTCTAAATGCACTATACTATGTTGTCAAAGTGCCTGCCTAATATTATAGTACCCAGTATATTGCCATGTAACCGTTTTCAGCAATGACTTCTAAAGTGACATCCATTGTACACTATTTTGGTGCTACTTGGATTGGCCGACCACTTGAATCTAATTTGTGTCCTTACAGCCATTGCCTCCAACCTATACTATTTGCTTCATTAAATATTTGTAAAATGTATGGAATCCAGTATGATTCTAATTAAAAACATGCATACAGTTTATGATGTGAATCCATATATTAAAATATAATGTGGGGTTATTTGCAAATTACCAAAATGTATGCTTGCCACTCAGTGAATGGAGAGAGGGGAGAGGAGGCAAGGCTGTAAAAATGTTTAACTAAACTTATACTTACAAACTGGCTAGAATATTCCATATCCTTGTACAACAATGACGTAGTTATGCTAAGTAAAATAATAAATGTATGATTTGAAAACATAATAAAAACACCTTGCGTGCAATTTAATTATGGAAATAAATGTAGGTAATACAAACAAAATGGAACACATAATAAATGTGCTCTCTTTACCACACAATGCAATTTTTTTTTTTTTTTTTTACTAAGATGAATAATGCAATAAGAGCTTTATCCATTCACTTTATTTTGGGTTCCAAATACGCATTACCTCAATTTACCAATTAGGCAAAACTAGAATTTATGGAGTGCATTAGAGAATGACAGATGGTGTAAGCTACAGTCACTTGCAGAAAATTTGGAGAAATAAATAGAAAGTGAGGGCCATGAAGTGTAACTAAATAAATGACCTGAAGTTGAGAATATGAGAAGAAAAATAAATACCATTTAAACTTTCTCGATTAAACATTCAAACTGAACCTTACTGCCAGATAATGTTATCATGGCTTGGGCAGTTAAATTGTATTTCTTCAGTTGTTTATTTATTTATGTTTATTGGGCAGCCTCAAATGTACGCAGTATTATATAGAATTAAAAGAGAAAGAAAAGAGTGAAATTCAAATTTAAGGTCAAAATTGCCAAACTTTAAAAGTCATATATACATACACGGAACAAAATTATAAACGCAACACTTTTAATTTTGCCCCAATTTTTCACAAGCTGAACTGAAACATCTAAGACTTTTTCTATGTACACAAAAGGCCTTTTTTTCTCAAATATTGTTCACAAATCTGTCTAAATCTGTGTTAGTGAGCACTTCTCTGTTGCCGACATAATCCATCCACCTCACATGTGTGGCATATCAAAATGCTGATTAGACAGCATGATTATTGCAAAGGTTTGCCTTAGGCTGGCCACAATACAAGGCCATTCTAAAATGTGCAGTTTTATCATACAGCACAATGCCACAGATGTCACAAGTTTTGAGGGAGCGTGCAATTGGCATGCTAACTGCAGAAATGTCCACCAGAGCTGTTTCCCGTGAATTGAATGTTCATTTCTCTACCATAAGGAGTTTCCAAAGGAGTTTCAGAGAATTTGGCACTACATCCATCTGGCCTCACAACCACAGAACATGTGTAACCACACCAGCCCAGGACCTCCACATCCAGCATCTTAACCTTCAAGATCGTCTGAGACCAGCCACCCGGACAGCTGCTGCATAACCAAAGAATTTCTGCACAAATTGCCAGAAACTGTCTCAGGGAAGCTCATCCGCATGAGATACCGTGAGGAGATTGTGAGGCCCATTGTTGTACCATACATCCACGACCATAACCTCATGTTGCAGCATGATAATACACGGCCCCATGTTGCAAGGATCTGTATACAATTCCTGGAATCTGAAAACATCCCAGTTCTTGCATGGCCAGCATACTCACCGGACACGTCACCCATTGAGCATGTTTGGGATGCTCTGGATCGGCATATACGACAGCGTGTTCCAGGTCCTGCTAATATCCAGAAACTTCACACAGCTATTGAAGAGGAGTGGACCAACATTCCACAGGCCACAATCAACAACCTGATCAATACTGACCGGTTTTCTGACCCCCCCCCCCCCCCCACCAGTAACCTATCAATACAGTAAAACTGCACATTTTAGAGTGACCTTTTATTGTGACCAGCCAAAGGCACACCTGTGCAATGATCATGCTGTCTAATCAACATCTTGATATGCCACACCTGTGAGGTGGATGGATTATCTTGGCAAAGGAGAAGTGCTCATTAACACAGATTTAGACAGATTTGTGAACAATATTTGAAAGAAATAGTCTAAGTCTTAGATCTTTGAGTTCAGCTCATGAAAAATGGTGACAAAAACAAAAGTGTTGCGTTTTGTTCAGTGTATATATATATTTACCACAAGTGGAAAATTCAAGGATTCTTGATTCCAAGGCAAGGTCAGGTAGACCAAGAAAGATTTCAGCCACAACTGACCGAAGAATTGTTCAGATACAAAGAAAAACCCATCGGTTAACCTCAAGAGAAATAAAGTCTGCTCTGGAAAAAGACGACGTGGTTATTTCAAGGAGCACAGTACGACGATACAAAAATGAGCTGAATGGTGGATTTGCCAGAAAACAGCCATTGTTGCACCAATGCCACAAAAAACCTGGTTACAATATGCCTGACAAAATCTTGACATGTCTCACAGCTTCTGGCACACTGTAATTTGGAGTGATGAGACCAAAATAGAGCTTTGTCAAAACCATAAGCGCTATGTTTGGAGAGGGGTCTACAAGACCTATAGTGAAAAGAATACCAACCCCACTGTGATGCATGTTGGTAGCTCACTGATGTTTGGGGGTGGGGGGGGGGAGGTGAGCTCTAAAGGCATGGAAAATCTTGTAAAAAGGTATGGCAATATGAATTCAACATGTTATCAGAAAATACTGGCAGACAATTTGCACTCTACTGCACGAAGGCTGAGCAATTGGACGCTCTTGGACTTTCCAGCATGACAATGACCCTAAGCACAAGGTCAAGTTGACCCTCCAGTGCCTACAGCAGAAAAAGGTGAAGGTTTTGGAATGGCCATCACAGTCTCCTGACCTTAATATAATTGAGGGGAGATCACTGGGCAGATCTCAAATGTGCAGTTCATGCAAGATGACCAAAGACTGTGCATGACCTGGAGGCATTTTGCCAAGACGAATGAGCAGCTATACCATCTGCAAGAATTAGGAGCCTCATAGATAACTATTACAAAAGACTGCATGCTACACTGATGCTAAAGGGGGCAATACACAGTATTAATAACTAAGGGTATGCAGACTTTTGAACAGGGGTCATTTCATTTTTTTCTCTGTTGCCATGTTTTGTTTTATGATTGTGCGATTTAGTTTCTGTGCAACGCTACACCCGAGAAGGACAACCCCCCCCCCCCCCCCCGCCTTTCCCTTTAGTATGCCACTGGTAACCATTACAAGTGTGCAGTGATACATGCCAAAATTATGCTACATCTCAAGAAAGTCCAACTCAAAGAACAACTATATATCTGGGTGAAATAGAATCCCAAAATGAAGTGAACAGATGTCTCTTGTTTTATCTAACCAAATGAGCTTGCAGTAAAAGTATCATTGACTGTAGTTGGCATGTGTGAGCAACGGTGGCATATACATGGTTTGAAAAAAGTTAGATCTCACTTTTCATAAATAATATAGGTAGCTTGTGTTAAGAACTTTGTTAATAAATTTGGTAAATTGAACGTGTGTAACTAATGATGATCCAACAAAAATACAAGTAAGCTTTTGACAACACAGCGATTATAGCCCAGGAACATAGCCCTAACGACTGAGTTGGGATAAATAAAGTGGCAGGCACTAAAAATAAAAATTAAAATAATAGTTTCATGTGGTGATAAACAAGAGAATCGAGATGAACTTTACATCTGTAGACGGTATTTGTAACAACCTCAGGCTAGAGTAGACTAGGTACTGTATTCTAGCTAACCTTATAGTGGACATGGGAAAACACTAACTGCGTAGAAATGTAGACACGTGAGGTAATTATATCAAGAGTGAGCAGTGCCTGCTGACCTCAGAATGTGAAAGAGCCAAGTAGGTAAGCAAAACTGCAGGTGTTTAGAGAAATTTAGGACAAAATAGGAAAAAACAAATAATAAAAATAAAACAGGATAATGCTGCACAACATACAACACGTTAGCAACGACTCTATATTTAACAATGCTATAATTCAGTTTAAAAAGTTGATTAAGCATTACTTAGCAATAGATATGAAACAATGAATAGTGTTGTCAAGTTGAAAAATGACTTGCAATCCATTTAGTGGTATGTTGCAAGATCCTCACCTTTTCTTAAAGAGGACTCTGTGCAGATCAAGCAACACAATATGGGCTTATAAGCTTTGGGGAAACTATTGATAAAATAAAATAGTAATTACGAAACTCGTGGTGGTGAGTGGCCTATAAGCTAAGGTCTTTGGACTAAACAGAATATGGGAGGACAGGCTGTAGGTAATGCTCTTAAATAAAGGCCATTAGTTAGTACTTGCCCATGAGGTTAAAGGTTGCCAGATCTCCTCTACGTATAGTGGCCACATGTATGACACCAGAAGGATTATCTTAATTTGCATTAAATGTTCTGGCTATGCAAGGACAGTATGGTACACAGTGCAAATTCAAAGATAAGATTTTACTTTTCAAAGATACAAGTGGTACACCCCATAGCTAGGGTTGCCACCTGGCTGGTATTTTACCGGCACAGCCGGTATGTCAGGACATATGGCCGGTGCCGGTATTGCAAACATACCGGCAATACAAATGCCGGTATTTTTCTCTGCGATTTTAGAATACACTGTAACACCAGCACCGGCCAGTGGAGAGAGGCCAGGATAAGAAGTTACATATCCCTGCCTCTGCTCACTGAATCCATGGGGGAGCAGCTCAGAGAGTTCAGTCAGCAGGCACCAGCATATGGAGATAACCTACAGATCAGGTCAGAGGGGGAAGATGAGGGGGGGTTCACAAGTGGGACAACATGATCCTCTGAGATAAAAAAAACATTGAATCAATGCATCTCTATCAGAAAAATTCAGCGTCTCCATGCAGAGCGTGGGAACGCTGAACTGCAGGGCTGCCTACTGTGCAGCCCTGAGCCAGGAAGCCCCTCCAGTGGCCATCTAAGGAGTGGCCACTTGGAGGTGTCCCTAGGGGCAATGTAACCCTGCCTTTTCTCTGAAAAGGCAGTGTTTACATGAAAATGCCTGAAGGGAGCTATTATACTCACTAGAACAACTACATTAAGCTGTTCTGGTGACTATAGTGTCCCTTTAATTGACTTATCATTATTCTTTAGGGAATGATGAGAGACTAAACATGTTTGTAATATGACACACTCAAAGACAAATGTCCTGATTTTAAACCTGCAATTTTTTGAAAGGTCTGAAACCTGCTGTTTTGCTACTAGACTGCAGCTGTGAGCCATGAAAAGTCTACAGTCTTTATAACGGTCCTATCAAACTTCTCTCTTATGGGATCCATATCCCGGCTTTCCAAAACTGGCATATTAAATCTTTTGCAGGACTAGATCCTTTATGTTGCTGAGGAACAAGGTGGGGGGGGGAGGGGTGGGGGGGCGCACTGCTTGCTGTGTCTGTGTGTGTGTATTCAGCAGTCTGTGTGTGTATTCAGCAGTCTGTGTGTTTTTTGAGTTCAGCAGTCTGTGTGTGTGTATTGAGCAGTCTGTTTATGTATTCAGCATCCTGTGTGTGTATTCGGCAATCTGTGTGTGTATTCAGCAGTCTGTGTGTATGAATTCAGCAGTCTGTGTGTATGTATTCAGCAGTCTGTGTGTGTATGAATTCAACAGTCTATGTGTATGTATTCAACAGAATTTGTGTGAATGAATTCAGCAGTATTTGTGTGTATGAATTCAGCAGTCTTTGTGTGTATGAATTCAGCAGTTTGTGTGTATGAATTCATTAGTCTGTGTGTATGAATTCAGCAGTCTGTGTGTGCATGAATTCAGCAGTCTGTGTGTGTATTCAGCAGTGTTCGTGTGCATGTACTTAGCACTCTGTGTGTATGTATTCAACAGTCTCTGTGTGTATTTAGCAGTGAGTGTATGTATTTGGCAGTCTGTGTATGTGTAAGTATTTAGACATGGTGACACTAGGGGACACTTAGACTCTAGGGGAGACTGAGAGACATGGAGACATGGAGACGCTGAGAAACTAAGGGAGAATGAGAGACATTGAAACACTGCGAGAAATGGAGACACTGCAAGATATGGAGACCTAGGAGACTAATGAACACAGAGACATGGAGAAACTGTGAAACAGGGAGACACTGGGAGACTAAGGGACATAGAGACAGGGAGACACTGCAAGATATGGAGACAGTGGGAGCAATCCCTCTATACAGCAAATCAAACTGTGAGTAGTTTTTTGGTGGTGTTACAGAAATTTCTCTTATGTCACTCCTTGTTTAATTAATTATGCAAATGAGGTTACTCAATAAAATCCTACTTCTGACAGTTCCACTTGAAATAATAGCATTATTTAAAAGCCACAGTCCTATACCCTTGGACATTTTTGCAATCATTTATTTACACAAAACATATTTAACTTTTAAAGGGAATCCCTGAACACATTGGAATTCACAGCTAAACAAGTAACAGGCTGTGAGCCATGAACTAGTTGCAATTTCACAATATAACTTTCTCCAAAGAAACCCAGTGTTTTTCTGCTCATTCAAGCAAGCATAGTGATTGGATTTTCTCTACTTCATCAATTGTATCAGTTTAGGAATCTGCCACGCATACCAAATACCAAGTCAGACAAAACTGAAGGAATACCATCCTTTCAATCTAAGGATATAGATAGCAAACGTATGCTCAAATAATTGTTAAATGATCTATTAAATAGCATGGTTCAAATACATTGATAAATGCATAATTACACATGGATTTGACTAATTAAATTAACACCATCATAATTAATATAACTGAGTCGCTTTTTAAGCTCATAATTAATTAATCTTCACATTGGGTCTTGTTGCCATAATCTTAGTGCTTTTCAGGTTGCGATTAGACATTTTGGTTAATACAGTTAACTGAAACATAGTCAATCACTTAGACATGCACATATCTCTGTGATTATTCTTTCATGCTACACAGATTACACAGTCACTGATTACACAGTTTTAAGCCAATCAGTTAGTATAGGAATTTGGAAATATATATTTAATTACTTCTTATACGTTTTCTTTTGCTTTGGTCACATAGCTAACATCTCAGATATTCTGAAGGCATCGCATCCAGTATCTTTTGCAAACTATCCCAATAGCAAACTATTAGAGGAATGGTGGCAAAGAATGCTGGGCTACACGATCCCTATGTGTAAAGAGAAAAAAGGTTGGTACTGCAACTGCTTAATATCTTTGAAGTGGTTATAGTGTCTGGAGTCCCCTGGCACCATCCTTTCAATCAGCGTTAAAGCTATTAAGTTTTAATGCTAAAACCTTGCAGCATGTGCTAATGCAGAAGGATTAGCCTGAGCAAAAATGGGTGGCTGTGATTGGCTGAGACTGTCAGCTGACCACATTTAGTCTATCAATGAGATTAAATGGTTATAGTGCGTACAATGTCCCTTTAAAAGCGTAATAGAGTATATTCATTTGTAAATATCTGGTACTCATTTGCCTAACATGTATATAGAGAGAACTATAAGAAGATTAAAACAGATGTACAGGGTGTACCGTGGGGTTAGTCAGACTAGTGCCCGCCAGGGGCGCAGGCTGAGGGGGGTGCAAAAATGACTTGTCAGATTGACAAGTGATTTTTGCGCCCCTCGGCTTGCGCTCCCGGTGCCCCACAGGCTGCATGCGGCTCCATAAGGTAACCGCACACACTGTACACTGGGAGGGGGAGCCACCCCCTCACGTTCTGCGTAGGAGCGTCGGGTGTCTTGTGACTACTCGGCGCTCACTGTGACTCACTGCACCCACCACCACTGTGAATGGAAGAGGTAGAGGTGGATTTTGAATTGAAGGGGTAGTGGGGGGGCAGGATTATGAATGGAAAGGGTAGAGGGGGGATTACGAATGGAAAGGTTGGGGGTGTTATGAATGGAAGGGGTAGGTGGGGAAGGATTATGAAGTGAAGGGGTAGAGGGGAGTAGGATTATGAATGGAAGGGGTAGAAGGAGGATTATAAATGGAAGGGGTAGAGGGGTGATTATGAATGGAAGGGAAAGAGGATTATGAATGGAAGGGGTAGAGGAGGGATTATGAATAGAAGGGGTAGAATAGGGGGGATTATGAATGGAAGGGGTAGAGGAGGGGGGAGCTATGAATGGTAGGGGTAGTGGGGGATTATGAATAGAAGGAGGATTATGAATGGAAGGGTGGGGGGAGAATTATGAATGGATGGGGTGGGGGGAGAATTATGAATGGAAGGAGTAGAGGATGGGAGAATTATGAATGGAAGGGATGGGGGGGGGAGAATTGTGAATGGAAGGGATAGAGGGGGGAGAATTATGAATGGAAGGGGTAGAGAGGGAGAAGTATGTATGGAAGGGGTAGAGGGGGGAGAATTATGAATGGAAGGGATGGAAAAGGAGAATTATGAACGGAAGGGGTAGGGGGGGAGTTATGAATGGAAAGGGTGGGGGAGAATTATGAATGGAATGAGTGGGGGGGATTTATGAATGGAAGGGGTGGGGGGAGAATTATGAATTGGAAGGGGTAGGGGGGGATTATGAATGGAAGGGGTAGGGGGGATTATGAATGAACAGGTAGAAGGGGTTTATGAATGGAAGGGGTAGAAGGTGGGATTATGTATAGAAGGGTAGAGGGGGGAATATGAATGGAATGGTAGAGGAGGGATTATGAATGGAAGGGTAGAGGGGGGAATATGAATGGAAGGGTAGAGGAGGGATTATGAATGGAAGGGTAGAGGGAGGTTTATAAATGGAAGGGATAGAAGGGGGGTTATGATTTGAAGGGGTGGGGGGGATTATGAATGGACATGGTGGGGGAGGATTATGAAAGGAAGAGGTAGAGGGGGGATTATGAATTGAAGGGGTAGTGGGGGGAGGATTGTGAATGGAAGGGGTAGAGGGGGGATTATGAATGGAAGGGTTGGAGTTTATGAATGGAAGGGGTAGGCGGGGAGGATTATGAAGTGAAGGGGTAGAGGGAGGATTATGAATGGCAGGGGTAGAGGGGAGGATTATGAATAAAAGGGAGGATTATGAATGGTAGGGGTAGAAGGGGGTATTATGAATGGTAGGGATAGAGGGGGGATTATAAATGGAAGGGGTAGGGAGCTATGAATGGAAGGGGTAGGTAAATAAATTATATACCTCACTAGACCATCAGGGATTAATAAACCCCTGGACATCATAAGATTTAGAATTTCTGCTGGACCACCAGGGATCCTAGCTCGCTCCCTGCAAAAACAATGTAAGCAGGAGGGGAGCACAACAACATATTTTTAAATTTATTTCAGAAATGCAAAATGAAATGGCGAGGCTGTAGTTAAAACATACAAACAAAGCCTCACTAATAGCTCACACAGACCTCATATCATCACACACATACATGTCATACACAGCACTCGCAGCCACCACACACCCACATACATTTTACACTCATGAATCCCACACACAACACATTCAGCCATCACACATCCACATACATGTTACACTCTGGACTCAAACACAGCGATCACAAATAGCACACTCAACCATCACACACCCACATACATATTACTCACACTGCTCCCACACAACATACACATAGCCTTACAGTCATAATTGGAAAAATCAATCCATAAAACCTTACAATGGTCATACATTTAACGTAAAGTATTCACATTTTGTGGTATTTTGTTTTGTAAGGTCATGTCAAACTAACTTGATTGCATTCTACAAATAAATAAGTAGAAGTATTGATCAGGGTGTTGCAGTGGATGTGATCTATTTGGATTTTGCCAAGGCATTTGATGCAGTTCCACACAATAGATTAGTGTTCAAACTCAAATATATCGGTCTAGATGAAAATGCTTGTTCTTGGGTAGAACATTGGCTTAAAAATAGAGTACAAAGGGGGGGGCGTGGCTAACCGCCGAACGAGATGGCCGCTCTGTAAACTCGCTCCGGCACTTGGGCTCCCTAACACCGACTTTACTTACCGCTGAACCGCTCAGACACACGCTGAACTTGCTCCAATAGCTACCGAAGCGATGGCCAGCTCTAAAACTAAGAAATCCGCCACGAAAGCGGACAAACTGAACTTTTTCAGTAAAAAGCTGCAGCCTGCTAACGAGACTGCGCAGGTGGCCGCACAAGATGGCGCCGAAGATTCTAACACCACGCTGCCTCACACAGACCGGCATGCCTCCCAGTCTGATGAATACCTCACACAAAGATATTTCGAGCAATCTATGGAAAACATGGCGTCCAAACTCATCAGTACCTGGCAGGCAACTGCAGAACAGATCAAGAGAGAAGTAAGGGACCTCTCAGCAAGAACTACTCTGGTGGAGCAGCATTGTGAGGACCTCTCCTCTGCACATGGGGCCATGTCACAGCAAATACAAGCCTTACAATGCCAAATGGCACAAATGGAAACAAAGATGGCGGACCAAGAGGACAGAGCTAGGAGGAACAACTTACGACTAAGGGGGGTACCGGAAACCGTCCTTCCTGATGACCTAACAGTCTATGTACAAAGCCTGCTCCGTGCCTATGCCCCGGACATTCCGACGGACATGCTGCTCGTCGACAGAGTCCACCGGGTTGCAAAACCGAACCACTTACCTGACTCCATATCCCGTGATGTCCTCCTGCGGGTACATTATTATCATATAAAAGAGCTTATCCTCCGAACACACCGCAGCAAAGCTGGCAACCACGAAGACTTCCCTCTGGTACACATCATGGCGGATATCTCAGCAGCTACCCTCCGGCGCAGACGAGAATTCCTCCAGACCACTACGGAGCTACGAGCCCACGGCATCCGCTACAGGTGGGGCTTCCCCACGAAGATCATACTTACCAAGAATGGGAAGACGTTCCAAATACAGCACCCTGACGAAGGAAAGCGCCTACTCGCCAGCTGGGGCCTCCAAACCGCCCCCACTGCAGGCAAGCAGCCGAGCTCCCCTGGAGTAAGCCGCACACCTAACAGAGACTGATTTCTATACCCATGAACCTACGAACTTAATCATATCTTTGAGGACAGACCACTGCAAGTATTGATATTAGTATTGTTATATGTATATCATTGTTATGCTGCTATATGTTTGTTCAACTTAGGTGACATTAGTAACGCTCACACCTTCACCCTACTGACCACGAGACATGAGAGCGAAGCAAACACACCGCAGCTTGCTCTCCTAACTGTATGCTGCTAAATATGCCACGATACCTAGGCTTACACTTCCCTATGTGCACTCCTACGGGGTACCCCCCTAAGCTGTCACGTTAAGCTCACGTGCTGGACGCGCACGTTACGACTACACCCCCACCGGTACCAACATGGGTCCCCCACCGAGCACTACCCTGTAGCTGATAATGAACCTCCATGTAGACGTAATTAGGCGCATGACGCCGCTGTGACTGCAACCAGAGCACTCTGACCTACACACCTTGAGGTGACCTCCCTATGCTGTGTGACCACCGGGGCGGGCGACACTTGCCTGACTAGCTAGGACGCGCACACCCTCGGGATGCAAACTATTGCCACTACTAACAAGTACATACTGCTGGCGACCAATTAACCAGCTATGTAGTATAAGCTCCCAGCACGCTTCCTTTCTACCGACCCCAGGGCCTAGGTATGACGCGATGCACAACAGATGCCCCACGCAATTCATGCGCACCATGGCACCCCACGACACGGGGAATCGCACTGACATTGCATTGACAATGCCCTGTAGAGACGCTCCCTCCGATGTCATGACCAATGAACGTGTAGGTCACAAGCGCCACAACCAGACTTTGCAGCCACCAGCATGGGCACGACTCCCAAGCCATAGCAATACAGACAGCCTAGGCATTAACTCCCCCCTCCCCCCTGACCGTACTCAGGGGGCACACGAGATTAGTGGTTTATTGTTACAATCGTAGTCAAGGGATTACAGGATGTAATTGTGTAATGTTATCAACATGCTTTCTACACCACTCACACAAAGATGTATACTGTTCTGGTTATTACTTGCATTCCTCCTGAACTTATGATAATATGGTTCTCAGTTTGAAAATGTTAAAATTGTTTATGTTTCTACCCTCAACTGACGGTTCAGCCTATGTACACATTCCAACCGGAGCCCAACTAGCCACCCACTTGGAAGACACTTTCCAAACCCCCACGGTACGACTACAGTACCAGACCTATAGGTCACTTGTACATATTCCCCTCTCTCTCCTTTTTCCACCCCGACTCCCATACCCCCTGACAACTAGTCACGACTGACAGCAAGCATTTCCCTTACTGGAGGCACACTACTCCACTACATCCGACACCACGCCCGACACCGACATCATGATCATATACTCACACAATACCAAGGGCCACAACACCCTCCACAAACGGAGACTACTCTTGGAGGATGTGAAACGCGTCAAAGCAGACATAGTCTGCGTGCAAGAAACTCATTTCGTTACTAACCGCACCCCTGCATTTGCTACAAGGGACTTCCCCATACAATACCATGCAACACATTCCTCGAAATTCAGAGGGGTCTCAATTGTCCTCCACAACTCCCTGACAGTGGAAACTCTCCGTGTCCAGATAGACAGCCAAGGCAGATTCATAATTTTGCAATGCATAATCAATAACAAACCACTTCTCCTGGCATGCCTTTACAGCCCAAATGACCACCAACGTGATTTTCTGCACAAAGTCCTTGTCAAAACAATGACTGAAGAAACGATACCCATAATCATTTGTGGGGACCTGAACCACACAATGGACTCACGAATCGATTCCACGATACCCCGTGATTCTGCTAGACATCTTACACTGAAAAATACAAACAAAGCTCTAGTAAAACTAACACAAGAATACAGCCTCTACGATGTATGGCGAACTATGCACCCCACAGCTAGAGAATACATGTTCTTCTCGCAAACACACAAAACGTACTCTAGGATTGACCATATACTCGTTTCTGGCACACTGCTCCCGCACTGTTCCCACACTGCTCCCGACTGTTCAATTGGCAATATAGTATGGTCCCACCATGCACCAGTGACCCTATCCAAGCATAACCAATATCAACACAGAGGTAAACCGCCGTGGCGCCTCAATGATACACTACTCTGTGACAAAACTTTCACCACGAAACTGGCAAAAGACCTAGAAAATTACTTCCGACTAAACGATACACCGGACACCTCAATACTTTCTATCTGGCAAGCCCATAAACCGGTCATTAGAGGCCACCTAATCAGCCGAGCATCCTTTCTTCATCGCCAACGCCACCAATCCTATATAAACCTACTCAAGAAACTGAGGGATGTGACAGCGGCACACCTCCTACACCCCTCAGAAGCACTTGCAGAATCCATTCAAGGTACCACTAAACAACTCAATGCCCGGGCGCTTGAAAAAACAGCCTATATCCTCAAGAAACTAAAACTAACCTCTTACACCCAAGGCAATAGAGCAGGAAAACATCTAGCTAACATGCTCCGACGAAAACAGGCGCACTCCAAAATCCCGTTCCTGATTACTCATGCAGGTACAAAATTCATAACCCACAAGATATTAACGACGCAATGGCAGACTTTTACCACTCCCTTTACAATCTTAATACAGACCCATCACTCCACCAACCTGAGTCACAAGAGATAAATGACTTTCTCGCTTCGACCCAATTACCCACTCTCACAACAGAACAACAATCCACTCTCACGAGTCCCGTGACAATAGCCGAGATAACAGACACCATTAATTCTCTGCCACCAGGGAAGTCCCCAGGCCCAGACGGATTGACTAACCTTTACTATAAACAGTTCGCCTCCTACATAGCCCCCTATCTACAAAGACTCTTTCACCATGCTCTACAGACGGGGACGTTACCAAAGGAGATGCTCATGGCACATGTCGCCACCCTCCCCAAACCGGGTAAACCACCCAACCAATGCCAAAACCTAAGGCCTATTTCACTGTTAAATACAGATGTTAAAATACTGGCGAAAATTTTCTCTAACAGGCTAACGCATATAATCCGCACAATCATAGGTGAAGACCAGGTGGGCTTTGTGGGGGGTCGGCAGGGAGCAGACGGCACAAGGAAAACCCTAAATCTAATGTACGAGATGCAACGCAACCGACTCTCTGGGGTCTTCCTTTCATTAGACGCAGAAAAGGCCTTTGATAGGCTACACTGGCCATTTCTACTGGCGGTCCTAAAAAAAATTCCACTTCCCTGACCAGTTTCTATCACTAGTGAAGGCTCTATACTCCTCGCCAATGGCCCAGGTAGTGAACGGGGTTTTTATATCCAAGCCATTTGTCATTTCTAATGGCTCTAGGCAGGGATGCCCGCTTTCCCCGTTACTGTACATTTTAGCACTAGAACCCCTTGCCCACTGCATACGCAATCACCCAGCCATCCATGGTATCAAAGGGAAAGGAAGGGAATACAAAATGTCCCTGTTCGCAGATGACATCCTCCTCACACTCGAGATAAACACTGTTTATATTTTTTTTATATACTAACTGTATGGAAAGGGACACTATAGTCACCAGAACAACTACAACTTAATGAACTTGCTCTGGTGAGTATAGTATGTCCCTGCAGGTATTTTCATGTAAACACTGCCTTTTCAGATAAAAGGCAGTGTTTACATTACTGCCTAGGGACACCTCTAGTGACAGTCACTCAGACGGTCACTGGGTGTGCTTCCTGGGTCCGCGTCTCCACACTATGCATGGAGACCTCTGAATTGATGTTGACAGCACAGATTGGCATTATTGGGAAATCGTTGTATATGGAGCTTTGCTATTCCATGTGCACTAGCAGATGGAAGTGTTAAGGAGTTTTCCTTACGCTGATTTTAATAGAGGGGAAGGCAGGACTCTGTTCCTAAGACACCTAAGGAACTTTTATCTTCTTTTTAATATTTTTTTTATGGGACAGGGATGATTAATCAACAAAATATAATGCTAGATCTGCTTCTTTAGCTTCCCTTTACATGGTGGAGCACTTATATAAGATTCATACTATGTGGGACAGCACCTACAAAATAGGGAGCAGGTCTGGGGGGGGAGAGGGCACCAATACAGCTTCTCACCAAGGGCGCTAGAGACCCTAGGTATGCCTCTGACTACGTATAACAAAATCCATTTTAATCCCTTTGTGATAGATAAATTACCTGCAGAGTCATGACACAATGGGATTTGCTCACCTCTTGACATGAAGGGGATACAATAGGCATTATATTTCTGTAAGGCATATTGAGTGTTTTGTCCACAACTTCTTTCCAATTGTACAAATAATGCACAGCATATAAAAGGCAAACATTTATTTATTTAATTATTATATATTTTGCATTTATAATCCTTCCTTTTATATCTTTATTTTTATTTCATCTTTACAACTGTGTACTATTTCCCAAGCACAGCATGGTGCTATAAAAAAGATTTTTAAAAAATCTAAAGTGAAAAACAGTTTTATTCTGAATCGTGTTAGGAAAACATCACTAAAAGACTGGAAACAGTACAGAGCATATGATGAATTAAAAAGGTATTATGTTTACTTCAGGTGAACACTGATGTATTTTCCATTACATGGAGTTAAACCAGATGGCTAAAAATAAAACGAAGACTGTTGTTACTGCATGATGGCTGTCCAATAGAAATTCCTAAATGAGACATATTTTGTATTACTTTTATTTCCCAATGGACACAGTACAATACAATAAAAAAAAATTGCACTTTTTGCCTTCTGGATCAAAAGAAACATTGCATTTGTAGACATTTTTAGAAGAAAAAAGCAAATGTTTTCAGTTGAGATGCCAACATTTATTTAAAACAGAATTATATATTTTCGTTTACTGATTTTTAATCTAAATGATATACATGAATACATAGATTAACACAAAACAACTCATAAATGTAAATATCATCAATAAATCGCTAAAAATCCTTACAGACAGTAATACACACAAATGTCTTGCCATTTGATTGCTCAATGAGATAACTTAAATATCCACAGTGGGCATTTCTTCCTTTCCTCTTGCTGGATTCCAATTTCCATAGTTAACTGGTACAGCATTTAGTTTTTAACTAAATACCAATGAGGTGTGATCATTGATCTCCAGTTCTTTTCTATCAGAAATATGTGTAAATACCTCTGTTTCAATAGCAGATATATTATTTAGATTTAAATGCAGCAGAAACACTCGTGGTTTGAATTCTATTTCTTTCCCAAACAATGCCTTAGGTTAGCCTCCTTGTAATCATGTGCCAAAACAGCTCATGTGCTCCACATCTCCAACAATCATCAGAGACTTCTGGATAAATCTTCTTCAATCTGCTGTATTCTAAATACCATCTTGCTAAAACTTTAGTATATGGACACACAATAAAAAAAAGTGAACAGAGAACTAAAAATTAATTTGTGATGGTGCATCACAAAGTAATATATAATGATCTAAAATAAGAATAAGAATAATAATGTACATATACTCGGCCACTAAGAAACAGAACACATAATCTCACAGGGCAATTCAGCAAGTAATGTAAATAAATTAATAAGATTTAATTAACTAAAAGGTATCACACTCACATTTATTAGAGCCTGTATATAAACCTGGCTCAAATATATGCAAGTGAGTGTTATATACAGGATGTCCCACCAGGATATACTGATAAGGTAAAAAGTTGGAGAGAGGCACCACATGTAAGCTAAATTATCAGCATGTATTACACATCAAAAAACATGAAAACCTTACATTCAAGTTGTCTGGTTGCCATAAAATAAGTCCACAGTAATTGCACAATGTGTTCAATGCAGACTGCATCTTCCTCAGACTGGATTCCTAGTGTTGGCAGATCACTCTTTAAACATGCCAGGTTCTGTAGCTGTTACACTCACATCACTATGGCTAATTGTAGCATCCGTAGCAAATTGACTGATTTAGCTCTTGACGCGGTACACCTTCGGGGGTACCAATATGGCCACCATCAAGTAGGTTCAGCCGATAGCGGAACAGGAAGTAAAAAAACAACTCACTGCTTGGTAAACCTGTCTCTTTCTACATCTGCTTGAATGCTTTTATATATATATATATTGATATCATATATTTTAAATTCAGGATTGTAATAGGTTTTGAGGTGATAATCTTTTTCAAGCTTTTTAATAATGCATTAATAACTATAGAGTGTGTTTGTCTATTCTTTCTTCTAATAATTAATCTGCCAAAATAGAGCTCCTAGATCTTTAGAATGGGTAATATCTGAGGATTATTTTTGTGAGATGCCTTTTAGTGTCTCCATGGCCTAAGCTAGTTTAATTTCATTATATCATTCTGTAACGTTAGAAAAGCCCAGGCCCCCATTTTTACTTTTTTTATGACAGCCCTCTGTAATTTACAAGGGGGTGTTTCCCCATTGAAATAAAGTTATGAAAGGCTGTATGCACCATTTTTATATAGTCAGTTTGAATCTCTAGAGGCATCAATCTGAAAAGGTAAGACCAGTTGGGTAAGATATATGATTTTAACATGTTTACTCTCCCCCACCATGAGATCTCTTTAAGTTGTTTATTTGTTGCTTAAGTAATAACTTAAAATTAATTTCTACTATCTTGTATACCTTAGCACAAATTTGAATTCTCAGATAATTTGTAGCGGTATTAATATTTGCCAATCCAAATCTTTCAACTCAGGGGGTAAATTACTAAATAGCTCTGCTGATGTTTTCAAAATTTAGCTTGTATTCCGATAAGTCTGAAAATTTCTTAATGGTTTTCATCAGTCTATCATTGACTCTAAAGGTTTTTGTAACATCAGGATTACAACATCCACAGTTATAATGAAGATGGTCAAACCCTATGCACACCAAATCATTAATGGGGAAATGTCCTCATTTCTATTTTCAAAAAAGAATGGATCAGTAATTTCTTTTATCTGAAGCAGATTTTGTTCTTTTTTTTCAACATTTTATCATTTAGTCGCCAATTTGCTTTAAGCTTTTTTATATCATCTTCAAGGTCCATTATCAATAAATAAAAATATTTTTGAAGCTTCTGGCAGTTCCTCTCTCTCCGAAAATAAAGTCTATTCAGGAATACGTACAATATGGCTTAGAAAAGCAAGTATAATCTAACTCTGTGAGATGAAACACTCTCCACAAATCTATCAGTGACCATCCCTAAATATTGTTGTATCATTGTGTAAATCTTTACTGCCTTTTTGATGTCTCAAAGATTTCCTATCCTGACTAATTCTCTCGATTCTATTGAGAGCTTTCTTTTTTATCGGTGCATAGTTAGGGGCCTAAATATTAGCAATAGTATAAACTTTATTTTCAATCTTGCTTTCTTCATCTATTTATTGATAAATTAAATTGAAAGCAAGTTTATTGGAGATCAAAGATCAAAATGGCCACATTTCTTTTTCTTTTTTTACTTTATGATACGTTAAAGATAACCGGGCAATTCTTTGATTATCGTCTAACCGCCAGTGGTTTCCTGCACTACACAGATAAGTATATTTTCTCTGCGTAACTATTTAAATAGAATCATTATTTTTTTATGGGGAATTTAATCCCCATAAAATGCTAGTGCTAGATGATCAAATTCATAAAAGCAGCAGGATTTTCCACTCTCCAACAACACCTTACATAGGGCATAATACCATCTCCAACACAACTCTTGATAAAAAGACACAAACTCATTCAAACAATTAAAAATAAACCCTTCCAAATTGAGGGAAATTTACTAATGGATGAATTAACTACAAAGGTCAGACTATCATCCTTCTATTTTTCCAAAGTATGGGTTCCTGGAAAGATTATGTTACAACTAAGACTTAGGTCCTCATTGATGTTCGGACTGGTGCTGGTGCTTTGCAGCACCCCCACCTCCTTTACTCCCTCCTCATTGCTTCTTTTATGTTTTCTCTGTTATTTTTGTTCCTTACTTGTCTAATTATAAAATATTACGGAGATTAGCAAATTTCTTGTATCGAAGACCATTCATGTACGTTATGACCTTATGATCACCCTTTATTTCATTATTGTACTCAAATGCAAATTGTATGGTTGAAGTATAAGATTGCTCTTACATTCCTTGTACTGCGTTTTTCATATTTGCGCTGGTCTCTAAACCCTTCTTTAATTCTGTAGCAGAGAATACTCTCCATCCAGAAAGTTGGATAAAAAGCTCTATTGAGAACTACAACAAAAAACAAAAAAGGGGAAAAATTGATGCAGATATCTGCATTTATTTTTAGCACCTGGGAACTTTCTCAATGAGGGAGAGAGAACAAATATATTGTGCTATTACCTTATCTGTTCTTACTGGTATTATACCTAAAATCTTGTGTGTATCATCCAATCAATGTGCTAAAACCCCTTTTATCAAACTATTTCCTATCTTATATCAAACTATTTTTTTTTTACCACAAACGTGATCCTCATCATTTTGTATCCGTGTAATAATTTGAAAAAAAAAAAAGAAGATTAATCTGATTGGAAAGCCCCAGGGGGAGTATTTTATGTCTTGCTGTTTTAAGATTATTGTAAATGGTCCACAAGAATCCCTGAGATTCCTTGTTGCAAAGGATAAATCCTGGAATCCTGGAATGTTCATAGACAGAGCCTTTCAAGCTTCTTTTCTCCTTTAGGGCTTCTAAAATTAGTATCTTATATCTATAGGATTGAAAACAGATAATTGTAGCCCTCGGTAAATGCTCCACAATATTAGAAGTTTTAAAGTTCTGGTGTATTTTTTTTTATATGGTTTGACACTTTTTCCAATTCTGGGTATAAAAAGCTGAAAAAATATTCCATGTATTTCTCCAAGTTAAGGTGACTTATATGTTCAAGGATCTGTCTCCATTGTCTTATATTTTCAATTCCAGACTCTCTATTTTTTATTGCATTTGTTAAATCTGATCTTCTTGCAGTTTATTTTGGAGGTTGAGAGTTTTCCAGCTTTTCTTCCAAAGCCATCAAACCTTTACTGCACTTCAGGATCTTTACCTTAAATTCAGTGATGATGCTATCAATTTTAGTCTTGAAGAATTCTAATTGTGTTTCAAGACACTGTTTGATGTGATCTGGAGTAATTCCAGGAAGCATCAGAAAGGTCTCTGCTACAATCAAATTCTTTAACAGCTGGAGGGTTTGTTATTTTTTACCTTGTTGTGTGTTAAGTATTATTCCCTGCTTCTCAGATTGAGGGGAGAAAAGAGAGGACATTCTTTTCTCTATCAGATTGTCTTACTTATCTTTTTATGAGTTATGTTTAGGGCCTTGTTTGTTGGATCCCATATTCCTGATTATTTAAGTCCCCCCCAAAAAAAGAACATTGTAATATCACGTGTACTGGTGGTTATGCAGAGTACGGGCCAAATAATTTTCCCCTAAAAGAGATCTTATACAATATAATGTGAAGTATTAGGAATGTATTCCACACAATTTATCCAGGAAAAACTCCAAAGGTCACAGTTATATTTGTAATATCTATTTTATATCACAGTGATTAGTTTCCAGCAAGAATCTTCTGTTTACTTCTAATGGCAGGCAGCAATGTCACTATCTCCCTATCTGACGTATCTCACAAATTATCCTGTACAAGTTGTATAAGTTCCCATATAACACTTAAAATACTGGGGACAACAGATCTCCAGAGTTTATGTATATGTCTCTGCTTTCAGTATCAGTAAGTTTGCCATAGAAGATTAATAACACACAAATACCACCAGTTATCCACTGGGAGTATGTCGGAGTAACACTGAACTACAGGAAGAGCTTCTGTATCCTTTGTTTCTATGTAAACATTATACCAATGGTGGGCAACCTTTTAATTATACTGTGCCAAAACAAGATCTTAAGGTCCCTTGGTGTGTGTATGTGTGGGGCTGCTTGTGGTATTGCATGTGAGAGTCTGCTTGTTAGTTTGTTTGCATGTATGTGGATTGTCAATTGTGTTTGTGGGGACTGTGTGTGTTTGTGTGTTGGCTGTTTGCATTATTTGTATGAGCAGTGGCGTACACATGACCCATGGGGCCCCGGTGCGAGAATTGATCCGTGGGCGCCTCCCCCCCGGGCGCTTACTCTGTGCGGGCCGGGGCCGCAACACATGGCGGCGGGCACCTGGTCGCAGGGGTTGCAGGGCTGCGACCCCTGCAACCGCGGTATGTACGCCAGTGCATGCAGATGCACACACACTTAAAGGACCACTACAGACACCCAGATCACATACGCTCAATGAAGTGGTCTGGGTGTCAGTTCCCTCTAGTTTTAACCCTGCAGCTGAAAGCATAGCAGTTTCAGAGAAACTCCAGCCTCTAGTGGCTGTCTCACTGACAGCCGCTAGAGGAGCTTCCGTGATTCTAAGACACTCAACGTCCATAGGAAAGCATTGAGTAATGCTTTCATATGGGCGGTTTGAATGCGCACACGGCTCTTGCCATGCATGCGCATTCGGAGCTGAGAGGCGGAGGGATCCCCAGCGCCAAGGGAGTCCGGCAATGGAGAAAGGTAAGTGCTGAAGACACACACACACACACACTCTCATGAACAGACGCTTACACACTAGCTAACAGACACACACATTTACTGACAGAGACACACTCAGCGACAGACATACATACACACTCACTTACAAAACATACACTCTCACTGACAAACACACACTCACTAACAGACATCAAACAGACTCACTAGCAGACACACAAACACACTCAGTAACATACACACACAGTAACACACTCACTGACACTCACTAGCAGACACACACTCAACAGACACACTCACTAACACTAACACACACTAACACACACACTAAAACTCACAGTAACACTCACACTAACACACACACTAACACTAACACACACACTAACACACACACACTAAAACTCACAGTAACACTCACACTAACACACACACTAACACTAACACACACACTAACACACACACTAACACACACACTAACACTCACAGTAACACTCACACAAACACTAACACTCACACTAACACCTAACACTCACACTAACACATGTTTTTTTTTAATTTAACCCCCCCCCCCCCAGCCTCCTTACCTTTTGGAGAGCTGAGGGGATTCCCTGGGGTCCAGTGGTGCTGCTGGGCTCCTGGGCGGCCGGTCACTGGGCGGGCATGCAGGCTGGTGGGCGCACGAGGGAGCACTCTCCCCTGAGTGCTTCCTCTTCAGCTCCCTCGCGCGCCCTTGCAGAGTTAAAACTAGAGGGACCTGACACCCAGATCACTTCATTGAGCTGATGTGATCTGGGTGTCTGTAGTGGTCCCTTAAGTGTGTGTGCATCTTCCGACTCCGGTTTCAGCGCTGTGCGCGAAGGAGCTGAAGAGGAAGCACTCAGGGGAGAGTGCTCCCTCGCGTGCCCGCAGGACCGGCTGTGGGGTGACACGAGGGCCAGGAGAAGAGGATGGCCACAGTGCGTACATACTGGGTCGCAGGGGCGGCCGGGCCCCCTGCGACCCTGGTATGTACGCCACTGTGTATGAGGGGGAGGCTCCTTCTGCACCTCTTTGTATTTCTAGCAGTGTGGGTGTCTTTACTGAAGTCCAGAGGTGACCTGGATGGCCAGATGCAATAGCTGCTGTGGGCTGCTCTACTGCAGGGCAGATTCCCATTCACACGTGCTGGGAGGTAGTGTTCTTGAGATCACTTCCTCTAAGTGCTGGAATGTGTTAATTGAGAATTGTCCATCACCACCTGCAGTCACAGCTTGGGTTGCACTAGCAAATATCTGAAGTCCCACTGGAACTCTTGAAAGGCCAGAGCCTGTTTTGCTCTGGCAACCTTGAGTGCCATGCAAAAGCACCTCAAGTGCCATAGGTTGCTGACTCATTCAGGTTAGACTGTATACTATTAAAAAAGTCATTTTTGATATTAGTTCTTAGTCTCTGATAGAAAGGTACACTCTTATTTATCGCTTACTTTTTCTTGTTTCATCTAATTAGGATATAAAACCCTAAATCCGCTACCCCCACCGATGATGAAGCCTGGATCACAAAAACGCTCTCAGACACCTTAAACAAGGGCCAGAGACTTGCAAAAAGCTGACCTCCCCATATCTGTCCAAAGCCTCAACTTTCAAAGCGCAGCGGACCCCTGCTATCAGATGCTACTATTCATTCCTCTCGGCTTGCAGAACCCGTGAAGTATGGCATGCA